>NC_053023.1:409615799-409758663 GCF_003073215.2 Triticum urartu
CCGACCATGGATGTATTCGAGTCTTGTGGGGAAAAGTGCGCAAACCTCTGCAGAGTGTACAAACTAATCATGGTTAGCCGTGTCCCTGGTTATGGACATCTTGAGTATCTGGTTCTTGGATTATCATGTTGATCTCATCACCCTTAAAATAATTTGATTGGGTTTAATGATGATGCTTAATTGGGATTGAGTTGGAGGAACCTTCTCAATGTTTAACAACCACCATGATAGTTAAATAAAATTTATTCCTTTGTTGTAGGAAAAAATTGGCTTTATGCAAAACTGAAACCCTAGAGCTTACCACCAGCCAAATATTCATGTAGTGATAGCACTTATTCTGCTCATTACTCTATGTGTTACCTTGCCAGCATATTCCATGTGCTGACCCATTTCGGGCTGCAACATTCATGTTGCAGACTTTCCAGACGATGAGTAAGGAGCCATAGGTCGCTATCTTTCACTCAGTGATGCTGTTGGAGTTGATGGACTCACTTTATTCTTCCAAGCCTTCCACTGTTATCGCATTAGATGGCCTTAAGCCATATTTATTGTAATAAGTTCTCATTTGAGACATTCGATGTAATAAGTGTGTGATTTCTACTCTGTTATAAATCCTCAAGTACTATGCGTGTCAGCATTACCGATACAAGGATGACACTGATTCATAGAGACCAGACTGTTTGAGGTCAGGTCGCTACAATGGAGTACTTACTTGCTCCTACAGGTACTGAGCTTGCCACATAGGCATAAAGTCTGATGTGGCTAGTTAATTAAGAAGAGAGAGACTAGTTTGGTGACCCAAGGAAGAAACGGTGCTAAGCGCATGTACCTAGGTGAAAAGACAATTTTGAGTCTATAGTTAATTAAATGAAGCAAACTTAGCAACAAAAAACTAAGCACCTATGTATTGGGGACTTGATTGCCATTTAATGCCCTTAGCACCTCATCTAAGCACCATTTCATTGAAAGAGGTCACTCCTTGGCAAATGCAATAAATACTACGAAGAAAGAGATATAGAGAAGTAAAAAAATACTCTTATAGCCAACCTTATAGCTAACCTTGTTGTAGTACGAGTGACTAAGTGATGACTATGTATGACATGCCAACATCAGATAGCCTAACGCACTGTGCTAAATCTCCAAGGGTGCGACCGCACAAGCAAGGCAATGGTCGTGGTAGGCGGCGCGACCATGATACGGGCTGCTGGCAGCCCTTGGATCTGAGATCGAACGATCGCATGCTAAGTTGCTGAAAATTTGCAGAATAACCCTTCAGGATAGGATATTCACCCATAGGTCTAGAATCACGCCATGCAACCGTTCGACCCCAGATCCAAGGGCTCTCGGAAGCCCGTATCATGGGAGAATGGAAAGCTTCATATCACCTGTAATTTTCCCGACACTTGACATGACATCGAAAACCACTTAATTGGGCGTCGAGTAGACATGACATCTAATTGGGCCCCCATAGCACTGTGCATGAATCCATTTATCCAGCAGGCAAGCCACTACCCTGCTGTTCACACGCCCCGCTCAGCATTTTTACAATCTAAAAACCACTGGCAGTTCGCTCCTACTCGTCCCCGGACGTCCTTTAACATTACGGCAATTCGCTCCTAGTCGCCCCGTACTTTCATATTACGGCAGTTCCACTAATCCTAACCCTCCTCCCAAATTCATAACGTCCCAAATCTCCATGATCGGTAGTGAGTACAAGGTTAGAACCATCACCGGCGATGAGTTCAACGTTATCTACACCCGTTCTTCCGCGACGGTGAAAGGATGCCTTGATCGCTTCAGTCGCATGTTCGAAAACTCAAATGATGAGTGGGTCGCTGGGCTAGATGTTGAGTACACCACAGTCCTGGGACAAGAGAAGGATCTAAAGGAGGAAGAGAAGAAGAAGCCCGCCGTGATCCAGGTTTGCATGCATGACTTATGCTTGGTTTACCACATATGCCATGCCGACGTTAAGTGCGAGGAATTTAAGAACTTCCTCAAGGGCAGCCTAGTCAAATTCGTTACTGTAGACTTTACGAATGACAAAAGAGTCCTGGGTCGGATAGGCCTCGTTGTAGGCAACCCCTTCGACCTCCAGAAGAATTGGCTGCTGCTCTCCCATGGTCAGCCTTCAATGCTGACCCTGGCAGGAGCCATGGTTCATCCTTCGCATGGTAAACTAGAGAAACCTCCGTACATGTTTCATCGTCATGCATGGCAGTGGAATGTACTAGATATAGACCACATCCCCTACGTTGCAATGGATGGCTACCTTTGTTCCAATATCTACAAGGGTTTGATGAAGAGCAAGAGCCAAGTGTGCAGTTCAAGCAAAGAAGTATCGGCCAAGAGGAAGAGGGACAAGGACGAAGTCAAGGACATGGACGAGGACTCCGAGTAAGGTGGCCGTGTCATTGCTCATGGTGGTTCTAATGCAGTGTCTACCGGATTAGTTGCATAGTTTAATTTTAGGTGTGCTTAGTTTAATTTGAGGGGTGTGTTGTGCTGAGCCCCAGCAGAACTATGTTATGTTTCTTCTCATTATATCTCATACATTTCATCTTTTAGTTGGTATAGTACTACCACTCGTTTCTTCACATTATATATGTACAATATATATGGCCAACATCATATAGCCAGCAGTTTAGTTGTCAAAGAATTTCAGGGTGCTTAGTTTTGTCAAAGAATTCCAGGGTGCTTAGTTTTATTTGAGGGGTGTGTTGTGCTGGACACCATTAACTTATCATTGTGATAATCGGCTTATTTCTTTCATGTAACATGGTCAACGGGTTTGACGTGAAAATAACAATGTCTAATGGCATTTCTGAGCAAACATCTAACTTAACGATGGCATTTTTAGATATCTAATTGCATTTTGGAGCAGGCATCTCACAGATCGATGGCAATTTTTGAGTAGTTGTAACTTCCAATGGCAAAACTGAGTAGTGATACACAACTAGTGGCATAAATAATAAGAACCCAAGAATTAAATAGGTATGCTAATTTCATTATTTCTTTCTTTATACCTTTGTGTGCGAAACAAATTCCAGTATTGGCACGAGCTCGTACTGCGGGAGCACCACAAGGCCTGCCGCGGGAGTTACATTTCCCTCTCGGGGCCCACAGGACTGAACTTCAGTGGCTTAGTGCCCGGCCTATGAGTCAATGACTTGCGGACCTTAAATACGGCTGGCCCACATGTCATTCTCATGGTGGTGGCATGGTTCGCGACTCACTCATTCAAGATGAACCGGCCGGTGGTGGCGTGGCTGTGGCGAGGGTGCCACAGCTGGGCGTCGGGGCGTTACGAGGCATAGATGGCCACACCGGCGGGTACTACCTGTAGTACATAAATACTCCAGCTGAGGATTGATGCCCGGCACGAAATGTGTCACAGCTGCTGGATGAAAATTCGATGGTGCAGGAGTACGGATCGGAGCACAGTAGCGAAGCAGGCAAACAGCATCCAATCGGGTGTGTCTGTGGTAGAAAGTTTATGGTTGCCGCAGTTCAGCTGGCCCGCATGTCATGCACACAAAGGCGGAGGAGCGGTGGGGCCGAGAGGGATGAGGGGCACGTCGGGGGGATGAGGATCCCCTGACGCGAACAATCCTACCATTCTGTCACTGACATATGGGACCCATAAGCGTGGGTCCCACCTATCAGCGAAGGAAAGGCAGGGCAAGGCAGTGATAGCCACGTCAGAGGATCCATGTCCACGTCGGGGGACGTCGTGCCGTGGGTTGGAGCGGCGTCGTGGGAATCGCGTCTGGTTGTGGCAGTGGTAGAAACTAAAGGTACACTTCAGGTATCTCCGAAAGTGTCTGTTGGGTTGGCACGAGTCAAGACTGGGATTTGTCACTCCGTGTAAACGGAGAGGTATCTCTAGGGCCACTCGGTAGGACATCATCATAATGTGCAAATGTGATCAAGGAGTTGATCACGGGATGATGTGTTACGGAACGAGTAAAAGGGACTTGCCAGTAACGAGATTGAACAAGGTATTGGGATACCGACGATCGAATCTCGGGCAAGTATCGTGCCGCTAGACAAAGGGAATTGTATACGGGATTGATTAAGTCCTTGACATTGTGGTTCATCCGATGAGATCAGCGTGGAACATGTGGGAGCCAACATGGGTATCCAGATCCCGCTGTTGGTTATTGACCGGAGAGTCATCTCGGTCATGTCTGCATGGTTCTCGAACCCGTAGGGTCTACACACTTAAGGTTCGATGACGCTAGGGTTATAAGGAATAGATATACGTGGTTACCAAATGTTGTTCGGAGTCCTGGATGAGATCCCGGACGTCATGAGGAGTTCCGGAATGGTCCGGAGGTAAAGATTTATATATGGGAAGTCATGTTTTGGTCACCGGAAAAGTTTCGGGTTCTATCGGTAACGTACCGGGACCACCGGGAGGGTCCCGGGGGTCCACCAAGTGGGGCCACCAGCCCCGGAGGGCTGCATGGGCCAAGTGTGGGAGGGGACCAGCCCCAGGTGGGCTGGTGCGCCCCCCACCAAGGCCCAAGGCGCAAGGGAGAGTGGAAGGGGGCAAACCCTAGGCTCAGATGGGCCTAAGGCCCACCTAGTGGTGTGCCCCCCTCTCTCCCCACTTGGCCGCCCCCCCTAGATGGGATCTAGGGCTGGCCGCCACCCCTAGGGGTGGAACCCTAGGTGGGGGCGCAGCCCCTCCCCTCCCCTATATATACTTGAGGTTTGGGCTGCCCAAGACACACGAGTTCCTCTCCTTCTTGGCGCAGCCCTACCCCTCTCCCTCCTCGTCTCTTGCGGTGCTTGGCGAAGCCCTACTGGAGTACCACGCTCCACCACCACCACCACGGCGTCGTGCTGCTGCTGGATGGAGTCTTCCCCAAACTCTCCTTCTCCCCTTGCTGGATCAAGGCGTAGGAGACGTCACCGGGCTGTACGTGTTTTGAACACGGAGGTGCCGTCCGTTCGGCACTAGGATCATCAGTGATTTGGATCACGACGAGTACGACTCCATCAACCCCGTTCACTTGAACGCTTCCGCGTAGCGATCTACAAAGGTATGTAGATGCACTCTCCTTCCCTCGTTGGTAGACTTCTCCATAGATTGATCTTGGTGATGCGTAGAAAATTTTGAATTTCTGCTACGGTCCCCAACAGTGGTATCAGAGCTAGGTCTATGCGTAGTTTCTATGCACGAGTAGAACACAAAGTAGTTGTGGGCGTTGATTTTGTTCAATATGCTTACCGTTACTAGTCCAGTCTTGATTCGGCGGCATTGTGGGATGAAGCGGCCCGGACCGACCTTACACGTACTCTTACGTGAGACTGGTTCCACCGACTGACATGCACTAGTTGCATAAGGTGGCTAGCGGGTGTCTGTCTCTCCCACTTTAGTCGGATCGGATTCGATGAAAAGGGTCCTTATGAAGGGTAAATAGCAATTGGCATATCATGTTGTGGTTTTGCGTAGGTAAGAAACGTTCTTGCTAGAAACCCATAGCAGCCACGTAAAACATGCAAACAACAATTAGAGGACGTCTAACTTGTTTTTGCAGGGTATGCTATGTGATGTGATATGGCCAAGAAGAATGTGATGAATGATATGTGATGTATGAGATTGATCATGTTCTTGTAATAGGAATCACGACTTGCATGTCAATGAGTATGACAACCGGCAGGAGCCATAGGAGTTGTCTTTATTTATTGTATGACCTGCGTGTCATTGAACAACACCATGTAATTACTTTACTTTATTTCTAACCGGTAGCCATAGTAGTAGAAGTAATAAGTTGGCGAGACAACTTCATGGAGACACAATGATGGAGATCATGATGATGGAGATCATGGTGTCATGCCGGTGACGATGATGATCATGGAGCCCCGAAGATGGAGATCAAAAGGAGCAATATGATATTGGCCATATCATGTCACTATTTGATTGCATGTGATGTTTATCATGTTTATACATCTTATTTGCTTAGAACGACGGTAGTAAATAAGATGATCCCTCATTAAAATTTCAAGAAAGTGTTCCCCCTAATTGTGCGCCGTTGCGAAAGTTCGTCGTTTCGAAGCACCACGTGATGATCGGGTGTGATAGATTCTTACGTTCACATACAACGGGTGTAAGCCAGATTTACACATGCGAAACACTTAGGTTGACTTGACGAGCCTAGCATGTACAGACATGCCTCGGAACACAAGAGACCCAAAGGTCGAGCATGAGTCGTATGGTAGATACGATCAACATGAAGATGTTCACCGATGTTGACTAGTCCGTCTCACGTGATGATCGGACACGGCCTAGTTGACTTGGATCATGTAATCACTTAGATGACTAGAGGGATGTCTATCTGAGTGGGAGTTCATAAGATGAACTTAATTATCCTGAACATAGTCAAAAGGTCTTCGCAAATTATGTCGTAGCTCGCACTTCAGTTCTACTGTTTAGATATGTTCCTAGAGAAAATTTAGTTGAAAGATGGTAGTAGTAATTATGCGGACTAGGTCCATAAACTGAGGATTGTCCTCATTGCTTCATAGAAGGCTTATGTCCTTAATGCACCGCTCAGTGTGCTGAACCTCGAACGTCGTCTGTGGATGTTGCAAAAATCTGACATACACATTTTGAGAACTACGTGATAGTTCAGTTAAACGGTTTAGAGTTGAGGTACCGAAGACGTTTTGAAACGTCGCGAAACATATGAGATGTTTCGAGGGCTGAAATTGGGATTTTAGGCTCGTGCCCACGTCAAGAGGTATAAGACCTCCGACGATTTTCTTAGCCTGCAAACTAAGGGAGAAAAGCTCAATTGTTGAGCTTGTGCTCAGATTGTTTGAGTACAACAATCATTTGAATCGAGTGGGAGTTGATCTTCCAGATGAGATAGTGATGTTTCTCCGAAGTCATTACACCAAGCTGCTAGAGCTTCATGATGAACTATAATATATCAGGGACATATATGATGATCCTTGAGATATTCGCGATGTTTGACACCACAAAAGTAGAAATCAAGAAGGAGCATCAATTGTTGATGGTTGGTGAAACCACTAGTTTCAAGAAGGGCAAGGTCAAAAAGGGATACTTCATGAAACAGCAAATCAGCTGCTGCTCTAGTGAAGAAACCCAAAGTTGAACCCAAGCCCGAGACTAAGTGCTTCTGTAATAAGGGGAACAGTCACTGAAGAAGAACCACCCTAGATACTTGGTAGATGAGAAGGCTGGCAAGGTCAACAGAAGTATATTGGATATGCATTATAATGTGTACTTTACTAGTACTCCTAGTAGCACCAGGGTATTAGATACCAGTTCGGTTGCTAAGTGTTAGTAACTCGAAACAAAAGGCTACGGAATAAACGGAGACTAGCTAAAAGGTGAGATGACGATATGTGTTGGAAGTATTTCCAAGGTTGATCAAATATCGTACGCTCCCTCTACCATCGAGATTGGTGTTTGCGTTGAGCGTAGACATGATTGGATTATGTCTATCGCAATACGGTTATTCATTTAAGGAGAATAATGATTACTCTGTTTATTTGAATAATACCTTCAATGGTCTTGCACCTGAAATGAATGGTTTATTGAATCTCGATCGTAGTGATACACATGTTCATGCCAAAAGATATAAGATAGTAATGATAGTACCACCTACTTGTGGCACTGCCACGTAAGTCATATCGGTATAAAACGCATGAAGAAGCTCCATGTTGATGGATCTTTGGGCTCACTCATTTTTTGAAAAGTTTGAGACATGCGAACCATGTCTATTGGTGTTTATGCATGAAGAAACTCCATGCAAATGGACCGTTTGGACTCACTTGATTTTGAATCACTTGAGACATGCAAATCATACCACATGGGCAAGATGACTGAAAGCCTCGTTTTCACTAAAATGGAACTAGAAAGCAACTTGTTGGAAGTAATACATTTTGATGTGTGCAATCCAATGAGTGCTGAGGCATGTAGTGGATATCGTTATGTTCTTACTTCACAGATGATTTGAGTAGATGTTGAGTATATTTAATTGATGAATCACGAGTCTGAATTATTGAAAGGTTCAAGTAATTTCAGGGTGAAGCTGAGAGATCGTCGTGATAAGAGGATAAAATATCTATGATATGATCATAGAGATGAATATCTGAATTACGAGTTTGGCACAGAATTAAGACATTGTGGAAATTGTTTCACAACTAATACAGCCTGAAACACCATAGTATGATGGTGTGTCCGAACATCATAACCTCACCCTATTGGATATGATGCATACCATGATGTCTCTTATCGAATTACCACGATAGTTTATGGGTTAGGCATTAGAGACAACCACATTCACTTTAAATAGGGCACCACGTAATTCCGATGAGATGACACCATATGAACTATGGTTTAGAGAAACCTAAGCTATCATTTCTTAAAAGTTTGGGGCTGCGACGCTTATGTGAAAAAGTTTCAGGCTGATAAGCTCGAACCCAAAGCGGATAAATGCATCTTCATAGGACACCCGAAACAGTTGGGTATACCTCCTGTCTCGGATCCGAAAGCAATAAGGGATTGTTTCTAGAATTGGGTCCTTTCTCGAGGAAAAGTTTCTCTCGAAAGAATTGAGTGGGAGGATGGTGGAGACTTGATGAGGTTATTGAACCGTCTCTTCAACTAGTGTGTGGCAGGGCACAGGGAGTTGTTCCTGTAGCACTACACCAATTGAAGTGGAAGCTTATGATAGTGATCATGAAACTTCAGATCAAGTCACTACCAAACCTCGTGGGATGACAAGGATGCATACTACTTCAGAGTGGTACGTAATCCTGTCTTGGAAGTCATGTTGCTAGACAACAATGAACCTACGAGCTATGGAGAAGCGATGGTGGGCCTGGATTCCAAAATGGCTCGAGGCCATATAATCCGAGAGAGGATCCATATATGAAAACAAAGTGTAGACTTTGAAAGAACTACTTGATGGTCGTAAGGCTGTTAGGTACATATGGATTTTTTTAAAGGAAGACGGACAATGATGGAAAGTATCACCATTAAGAAAGCTCGACTTGTCGTTAAGATGTTTTCCGACAAGTTCAAGGAGTTGACTACGATGAGACTTTCTCACTCGTAGTGATGCTAAGAGTCTGTTGGAATTGTATTAGCAATTACTGCATTATTTATGAAATCTTGCAGATAGGATGTCAAAACATTGTTTCCTCGACGATTTTTGAGGAAAGTTTGCATGTGATACAACTGGAAGGTTTTGTCAATCCTGAAAGATGCTAATAAGTATGCAAAGCTCCAGCAATCCTTCTAAGGACTGGAGTAAGAATCTCGGAGTTGGAATGTATGCTTTGATGAGATGATCAAAGATTTTGGGTGTATACAAAGTTTATGAGAAACTTGTATTTCCAAAGAAGTGAGTGGGAGCGCTATAGAATTTCTGATGAGTATATGTTGTTGACATATTGTTGATCAGAAATGATGTAGAATTTCTGGAAAGCATATAGGGTTATTTGGAAAGTGTTTTTCAATGGAAAACCTGGATTAAGCTACTTGAACATTGAGCATCAAGATCTATATGGATAGATCAAAACGCTTAATGGTACTTTCAAATGAGCACGTACCTTGACATGATCTTGAAGGTGTTCAAGATGGTTCAGTCAAAGAAGGAGTTCTTGCCTGAGTTGTAAGGTATGAAGTTAAGACTTAAAGCTCGACCATGGCAGAAGAAAGAGGAAGGACGAAGGTCGTCCCCTATGCTTTTGTCAAAGGCTCCATACGGTATGCCATGCTGAGTACCACACCTGATGTGTGCCTTGCCACATATTTGGCAAGAGGGTACAAAGGTGATCTAGGAGTAGATCACCAGATAGCGGTCTAAATTATCCTTAGAGGAATAAGGATATGCTTCTCGGTTATGGAGGTGATAAAGAGTTCGACGTAAAGAGTTACGTCGATGCAAGCTTAACACCTATCCGGATAGCTCTGAGTAGAGATACCGGATACGTATAATGGAGCAACAATTTAGAATAGCTCCAAGTAGAACAGTTATTTGAAATGGCTCCAAATGTAGCGTAGTAGTTGCATCTACAAGATGACATAGACATTTGTGAAGTACATACGGATCTGAATGTTGCAGACCCGTTGACTGAAACCTCTCTCACAAGCATAACATGATCAAACCCAGAACTCTTTGGGTGTTAGTCACATGGGGATGTGACCTTGAGTGTTAATCACATATCGATATGAACTGGATTATTGACTCTAGTGCAAGTGGGAGACTGTTGGAAATATGCCCTAGAGGCAATAATAAATTGGTTATTATTATATTTCCTTGTTCATGATAATCGTTTATTATCCATGCTAGAATTGTATTGATAGGAAACTCAGATACATGTGTGGATACATAGACAACACCATGTCCCTAGTAAGCCTCTAGTTAACTAGCTCGTTGATCAATAGATGGTTACAGTTTCCTGACCATGGACATTGGATGTCATTGATAAAGGGATCACATCATTAGGAGAATGATGTGATGGACAAGACCCAATCCTAAGCCTAGCACAAGATCATGTAGTTCGTATGCTAAAGCTTTTCTAATGTCAAGTATCATTTCCTTAGACCATGAGATTGTGAAACTCCCGGATACCGTAGGAGTGCTTTGGGTGTGCCAAACGTCACAACGTAACTGGGTGGCTATAAAGGTACACTACAGGTATCTCCGAAAGTGTCTGTTGGGTTGGCACGAATCAAGACTGGGATTTTTCACTCCGTGTAAACGGAGAGGTATCTCTGGGCCCACTCGGTAGGACATCATCATAATGTGCACAATGTGATCAAGGAGTTGATCACGGGATGATGTGTTACGGAACGAGTAAAAGAGACTTTCCAGTAACGAGATTGAACAAGGTATCGGGATACCGACGATCGAATCTCGGGCAAGTATCGTACCGCTAGACAAAGGGAATTGTATACGGGATTGATTAAGTCCTTGACATCGTGGTTCATCCGATGAGATCATCGTGGAACATGTGGGAGCCAACGTGGGTATCTAGATCCCGCTGTTGGTTATTGACCGGAGAGTCATCTCGGTCATGTCTGCATGGTTCCCGAACCCGTAGGGTCTACACACTTAAGGTTCGATGACGCTAGGGTTATAAGGAATAGATATACGTGGTTACCGAATGTTGTTCGGAGTCTCGGATGAGATCCCGGACATCACGAGGAGTTCCGGAATGGTCCGGAGGTAAAGATTTATATATGGGAAGTCCTATTTTGGTCACCGGAAAAGTTTCGGGTTTTATCGGTAACGTATCGGGACCACCGGGAGGGTCCCGGGGGTCCACCAAGTGGGGCCACCAGCCCCGGAGGGTTGCATGGGCCAAGTGTGGGAGGGGACCAGCCCCAGGTGGGCTGGTGCGCCCCCCCACCAAGGCCCAAGGCGCAAGGGAGAGTGGAAGGGGGCAAACCCTAGGCTCATATGGGCCTAAGGCCCACCTAGTGGTGCGCCCCCCTCTCTCCCCCCTTGGCCGCCGCCCCTAGATGGGATCTAGGGCTGGCCGCCACCCCTAGGGGTGGAACCCTAGGTGGGGGCACAGCCCCTCCCCTCCCCCTATATAAACTTGAGGTTTGGGCTGCCCAAGACACACGAGTTCCTCTCCTTCTTGGCGCAGCCCTACCCCTCTCCCTCCTCGTCTCTTGCGGTGCTTGGCGAAGCCCTGCTGGAGTACCACGCTCCACCACCACCACCATGCCGTTGTGCTGCTGCTGGATGGAGTCTTCCCCAACCTCTCCTTCTCCCCTTGCTGGATCAAGGCGTAGGAGACGTCACCGGGCTATACGTGTGTTGAACACGGAGGTGCCGTCCATTCGGCACTAGGATCATCGGTGATTTGGATCACGACGAGTACGACTCCATCAACCCCGTTCACTTGAACGCTTCCGCGTAGCGATCTACAAGGGTATGTAGATGCACTCTCCTTCCCTCGTTGGTAGACTTCTCCATAGATTGATCTTGGTGATGCGTAGAAAATTTTGAATTTCTGCTACATTCCCCAACAAAAACAAGAAACGTGATGGTCGCCGTTGTTCAACTTCCATGGACAAGCTGTCATGTCTGCTGACACATGTATATCAAAACTAGAATGTTTATATTTCAAGCACGTGAACAAGTATTATTCTACTACTTTGGATCCATTGCAACGCACGGGCCAGCACATTGGTAGTAGTAGTGTCCATCTCTATCTCTAGAGGCCTTCCCTCGTTCATCATTTTCTCTCACAAGATAAACTACTCATACAAATGCATCTTGATGTTCTGTGGAACGCACGAGGATGTTTCCTTGGGGGTCTCTCTAGTGCGGCGTGGCCATAGTTGCAAGTTGACGCCCCTTGAGATGCCGACGTTGAGGGGCACTTGGATTTCCTCCGATGAGCAGGTAAGATGAGTTTGATCATGTAGTAAATGCATTCTAAAGACTACTTCCGTGTCCATTTCCTAATTCTCCCCTGCCCACCGTTTCACTGGTTAGGCTCGGTGTGAGTGGAGATTGGCTTGCATATGTACGGGAGGGTACCAACATCAATTTGCACAACATTTACAATGGTGACACCGTTCCCATAGAACCTTTGTCCAACATTGGGATCAGCCATGCAACGGGCCACCACATGAATTGGTACGATGGAACCATGGTGAGATTGAATAAGATAGCACGAACATTGCACATGGCGGTCAAAGGCGGACCATGCTGTCTGCAGCGGCCGATTTGTTGCCGTACGAGTAGGAAGATGCTGTGCTCCTTTCTAACTGCATCTTCGCGGTGACAAACCAAGGGACTTATTTTGTATGGGACACATCCTACGATATACTCCCTCTCATCCAGTTTATTTGTTTTGAATCTTTTCGTTTTATAAGTTTCAAATTCAAATTTAGAGCTCCCCATCACATGTTGAGATTACAATGTCCATTAAATCATTGCATGCATGTATAGTAAAGAAACAAATCTCGAGTTTGGCATGAGTTCGTGCCGCGGGAGCACCACAAGCCCTAACGCAGGAGTTACATTTCCCTCTCAGGGCCGTCGGGACTGAGCTTCAGCGCCTTACTACACCTACCTTTGAGTTAATAACATGTGGACCCGATAGGTGACTGGTCCACATGTAATGCTACCGTAGGTAGAGGGGCAGTGGGGCCAAGAGGGGTGAGCCGCAGGTCGGGGGACGTGTGGTTTCATGGGTTCGAGCAGCGTCGTGGGAATCGCGGGTGGCTGTGGTAGAAACTTGATGCTCGCCGCATTTTAGGTGGCCCACATGTCATGCACACAAAGGTAGAGGGGCGGTGCGGCCGAGAGGGGTGAGGCGCATGTCGGGGGGCGTGGTGCCATGGGTTTGAGAGGCATCGTGGGAATCGCGAGATGAAACGTGACGGTCGCCGTAGTTGAACTTCTATGGACAAGCTGTCATGTCTACGGACACATGCACTGCATACCGATCACTGGAAGGAGTAGCAGAGAAAGCTATATATGCAGATAAATAGTTCCTTATAGTCAAGCGGACCCACCCTACTACTCTGTTCCAAAGACATGCACACCATCGAAATAGTCCATCTATAACAATATACACCGAGAGGGAATAATCTTTTTTACAAGAGAGGAAATAGTTCATCCATCCATAATGCCGTCCTGCTGGTGCAGCCTTTTCTTCTTCTTCTTCTTCTTCTTCTTCTTCTTCTTCTTCTTCGGCTTTGCAACAAGTTCTTTGGACCTTGCAGCTATCTCGAAACTCACACGGGCATCGAGGGCAGCATATTTTATCCGCTCGTACGTCAAGGGATAATTCTCCCATCCAGACGACCTTAATGCCACCGTCTTGTCGCCCTTGTGAAGATTTGTACCGGGCACAAAATTTGCTACGTCGAATTGGGATGGTGTCTGTTTATCACAATCTTCTATAGGAATTTTGATTCTGGTTTGTAGGTCAACGATGCTTTTCAAATCAAGGTTGAACGGCTCCAGCTTCTGTTTGTCCCTTTCGATGGCTGCCCCACAGAAGTATACGTCCTCCCGAGACAAGAAATCGTGAAGCTCACCTGGTATGGAGGGCGAGTGTATGATGTGGTACACCAAAACATCATCTTCGAGGCACAGCTGAAGGACGGCGGCGCGCTGGATCTCCCTAGGGGCACGCTCCATGTACTCTGCGTCGAGATCGATGACCCTCGTCTCTACCTTTTCGAGGGAGTTGGATACATTATTGATCCACTACCGAACAACCCTTGGGTGGACGGTGATGGTGGCAACTATGCGCATCGAGCCTTGGACGAGGACATGTTGGACGCTAAAAACCTGCGTCTCGATCTATTTCGCCATTTGGAACCGCTGGAATGGAGGGCTATGGTTTGGAGAATTCGGATTAGATGGCTAGTCTAACTGAAGTACTAGATGATTATTTAAAGAGGTTAAAACAATGTGAACGCAGTGGGGTTTGGATGCAAATGAAGACAAAGGGGAGGTGAAGAAGCCGAGGAGAATCGGTTCCCGATGGAGAAGTAAATGCGAGAAGTGGCGTGCAGGTAGTTGATTAGACGACTAGGTAGACTAAACGAAAAGGCTATGCGGGTAGACTGATGAGTCGTACATGTTCGTGTACGTGCCCATCCTTCCTGATAGGTGGGACCTATGCAAACAGATAAAAAATGTGTCGTAGTTTTTTTGAGCGCGTGAGTGGGAGACACAACATTCTCTGCTTAAGGAATACTCCCTCCATTTAGGTGAGTGTAAGTCACCTTATGAAAATCAGGTTTTCCCAAAACCTTTAGGCATGGAGCATTAACTTCCTGCTCGATCCCCTCCCAGCCTCATTAGCCAGCGTTCTCTTCCTCTGCTGCCGCGTTCTACCTTTCCATTTTTCCTCTTCTCAAGGGTGGAACGATCTGCATGTCGTCCTTGATGCACCAGAATGACCACTGCATGCATCACGGCAGGGCGTTGATTGGGCATGCACGAGAATTTGGTTCTGCTCGCAATATGGATGATACCTGAACGATGAAGTGAACATGCATGCTAGCATGGGACACCTATTTCCGCTATACAATGTTGTTTCTTGCATTATCCTACTCATACTCTGAACAATGTTGATCTTACATTAACAATGCCTGTCCTTTTTGATATGATGCAGTGTCCCTACAGTTACTGCCCTTTGTAATCACACCACCTTTGCCAAAAACAGGGAAGCACAACTGGTTCCTCGCTCGATCAGATGACGGCAAAAGACTGATGATCATTCGGACACATGAGCCGGAAAAGTTATATTGCAAAAACCCCACTGTATACAAGCATCGTGTAATACGTGAGTATCCAGACAGTGGCTGATACGTCTATGAGCAGGATACCATCTTGTTGGGGCCTTTAGGATTTTTTAGTTGGAGGCGGGTAAACAGCCTTGGTTCACACTCTCTGTTTCTCGGACTCAATTATCCGATTAACCAGGAGATCACCGTTGGCAAGGACCTTGATGGCAGAGAGGCTCTGTTTGCTATGGAAAACTATGTCTATACGGCGAGCCCTAGGAGTTCGGGAGCAAACTCCCCTGATTGTCAATGATATAGCCTGCAGCCAAAAGAAGGTGAGAATGACAAAGGCATCCAGATTAACTTTGATCCTTGGATGTCTCAATTACGACAGGAAGTGATGTGGTTCAAGCCTTTAGGTTGATACGTAATTGGGCTGTTGCATCGAAAGGTT
Organism: Triticum urartu; assembly: GCF_003073215.2. NCBI lineage: Eukaryota > Viridiplantae > Streptophyta > Magnoliopsida > Poales > Poaceae > Triticum > Triticum urartu. Next base: position 409,631,513 of record NC_053023.1, read on the forward strand.
GGAGTACTGGTGTCTCCACATCACTGGTTGCTGAAGCGGGGCTGCAAATTATGATGGTGTTGGATCATCTCTTCGAATGACTTTGTTGTCTTTGCTGCTGGTTCTGGATGGGTAGTTCTTTCTTTTGTTATGCATATTCCTTGTCATTTGGTCATCCTCGTCTATGTCACTCTTACTATGTAATAGTTGCTTCTGTTTAGAATGTCATTCTCGTCTGGATCACGAGAGTCTGAGCGCTGCAGATGGGTGCGTTTTGGTGGTGTAGCAAGATTTCTTATGAACTATCATGTCTTGCTGTTTATATCAGTAGTAGTCACTAGTTAGTGTTTGAATGTTGTATATATCGTTGTTTCGAACTGTTTATTGTCTCGAACTACTGGTGGGCTAAATGAGGGCATCACCATTCTCCAGTGTTCAGAGTATATCTCCTTTTCAAGTTATATAATTTGTGCTCAGTGTATTTTCGATGATGTACACTTGTTTGGGCTAGTGAGGTGTCGTTGAATATGGGCCGAGTAGTAACGCAATGCCAAACAGGTCAATTATGACTCTCAGGCCGGGCTCTCAAAAGATCCTGAAAAAAAGGTTCGGCTCTCCAAAAAAGAAAGAATAAGGACTCTTAGGCCGACATGTGGGCGCCACCGGTGTTTTCGTGCGCTTGCACGCCGAGAGCATATTGGCCCGTGCTCGAAATTCATGCTACCTTTTCATCCCAGTCTCCCGCCCCTCCCCCACCTCTGGAATCTCGATTCCTACTCCTGTTCCCCCAAATCCCCCTCCTATACTCCCTATACTCAGGCGCACTATCATGTCGCCGGTCAACGCGGATCTCTGAGCCAGAGATCCTGAGGTCCGTCCTGCCTTCGGTCGCTGCATGCTGTCGCTCAACAGTGGCATGGCGACACTTGACGACCAGTTTGCCGGCAAAGTGTTGATGGTAACCATTAACGGTGACCGTCCTCCCGTCTCGTCGGACGACCTTGTCAAAGCTCTTGGCATTGCGCACGGCATCCAAATAAGTGACTTGCTCATCGAAGTCTATCCGCCACCGGCTGATTTCTTCGTCAAGTTCCGGACAACTTTCAACTACAGTCGTGTGTTCGAATCTTCCCGGCGTTTGTTCTGCGATGGCGCGTTGGTGAGCTTTGATCGGTGGCACCCAGGATGGGGCTCGGTGCCCTCTGAGCTTGAGTTTTTAACAAAGCTTACCTTCCACGGCATGCCTCGACGTGCTTTGAACAGCGAGTCCATGAACGAGCTTATCAACGACCTTGGAGGTGAGCTCATAAGTATGTTTGTTCCTCCAGACAGCTGGGCTCTGACGGTTATGGAATGGATGAAGAAGCCGTCCACCATACCGAAGGTGATTGGTGTTGAGATACCGGTGCAGGAACTAGGGTTGTGCTATTCGTCGCCACCAAGGCCGCCGCGGACCACGTTATGGATGTACCTGTACCGAGTGTTCGTGCATGTCGAAGAAGTGGTCAATCCATCAATCGAAGTCCTGTCGCCGCCGCTAGTGCCAGGGTCCGTCGATGACATCCATTACAGGAGTCAACGTCAGACTTTCCCTGTGTTGCTCGGAACGATGGACGGCACAGGGCCTACTCCATCGCGCGGCGGAGGCCACTGCTTCTTTGGGAGAAGAGGCAGGGCTGGCTGCCTGGATGTGCTCTAATTTGAGGTAACAACTAAATCTTGTCAGATACTAGTTAAATCCGAGCTATGGGTGTGAAGCACTGATATGCCAGTACATTTGATTGTGACCTGTTCTAATTTTGTACCTGAACTTTTTTTAGAAAGGGTTGTACGTCAACTTAATGTGCTAGCAGAACTTATTGTGTTGTCTGTCTGTTTTCTTTGCACAACATTCAAGATATTTCCCCGTCATTGATAAAGACGATGAACCGTTATGTACGACTTCGTTGGTTTCAACATAGCCCTTCCCGTAGCGATCCACTGCTTCCACCCTGATTGTGCCGCCTGCGTGAAATTTTTGTATGCAAGTTCAGTGTGCTATGATGTTCTATATGATTGTGTCAACTACATAAGTTTTTACTGAGCATCAGCAAGGCATATGGCTGAAAGATGTATTTACGAGCATCGACCGATGGGTCTCTCTCTCACACACACACACACGCACACACACGCGCACACGCACAAGTGGGACCCGTTGAATTATTTATTTGCTCATGACAACTTTTAATTAGGTTCCACTGTAATCTAACTTTTTTCTTAATTTATTAATTGAGCTCAGTGACTTCAAAAAGTTGTACAAAAGCCTTGTTTGGGCCTTTCCGGCGTCGCTGAATGTGGGCCGAGTAACCATGTTAGGTTGTACTATACTACACATGCCTTTTTTCAACATCAGCAATGCAACTGGGCCGACAGTTGTACACAATATCCGGGTCAACTTGTTATTCTCCGCCCCGCTAGGCTGCAAACTTTCCTAGGAGGTATGCATTAGGCTTAACAAGAAAATGGACTTTAAGAAATAATAAATGGGATGTAATTATAATAACTGCAAAGTTCCTATGCACCAAACACGCAATTAGTTTGAAAAATATATTATTTTTGGAATTTGAAAATTTTAATTTCATTACTTGTTGCACGCGCAATATTTCGTTGGATTTTAACGTAATACAACTTTATTTTGAAATTATATTTAACCTGACTAGAAATTTCGGATAAAAATATTTTGGATCCCATCAAAATGTGGGATTTTTTTTTGAATTCTGTTTTGAGCGGTTGTTTGAAATTATTAATCGTTGTCCTAGCTAGAAGTTGGGCTGTACTTTTAACAAACTGTAAATGGGTTGTAAGTAAATTCCATTAGAATTAAAAAATGGGTTGTACATTCTTACAAATCGCAAATGGGCTATATGTTCTGTGCCAAATCTAAGCTGTGGGCCTACTAAGTTGACGCGTACCAAGAGCTTTGTCAACTTAGTCAATATAAACGATTCTAGCTGCAGTGATCGTACGATATCCATCCAACGGCCGTAGTGCTTCTTCAACCTCTGGTCTTCTTGCTCCAGCCGCCTAAAGCAGCGCCAGTTGCGTCGCATGCTCCTGCCTCATGTGGCCGGATGTGATGCCGTGGAGGCCTCACCGCCCCGTACTACTCCCACCGCTGGCCAGGCCATCCCTCTACTCACCCACACCCCCTGTTATTCTGCGGGGACGGCAGCCTCACACCGCAGCCGAACCAGTGAACCCTCGTACTCCTCTTCGTGTGGGCTTCTACTGCTGCGTCTTCCCCGGCTCCACATCGTCCCCTTCCTAGGCCTCGCCGTCGTCCAGACCACCGCCCTGGTGCTCTCAGCGCGGCGTGGTCAACGTGGTCAACGACCGACTTGCATCGGAAGAGTACTATATGTGGAGAGGCTGACAGCTGGGTCTAGGCGGCCACAAGGAAGTGCCTCCTTATTACGCGCAAAATAATTATTCCTCCACCTGACAGCAGGGACCCACCGGACGGGCCACCTTATTTCGCGAAAAAACGTTTCCCCCCTGACTGCTGGGACCCACCGGACGGGCCAGCGTATTTCGCGAAAAAACGTTCCCCCCGCTGTCAGCTCGGACCCACCGAAAGTGCCTCCTTATTACGCACAAAAAAATGAATACTCCCCCTGCTAGCTGGGACCCACCATGGTGGGAGGCTGACTTGTGGGCCTACTAAGTTGACTGGGACGGGGGCGTTTGTCAACTTTAGTCAATATGAATGATTCTAGCTCCAGTGACCGTACGATGTCCATCCAACAGCCGTAGTGCTTCTTCAACCTCTGGTCTTCTTGCTCCAGCCGCCCAAAGCAGCGCCGGTCGTGCCGCATGCTCCTGCCTCCCGTGGCCGGCTGTGCTGCCGCGGACGCCTCACCGCCCCCTACTATTCCCACCGCTGGCCAGGCCTTGCGGTGACGGCAGCCTCACACCCGCAAGCCGAACCAGTGAACCGTACTCCTCTCCGCGCGGCTTCACTATCGCGTCTTCCCTGGCTCCCCGTCATCCCTTCCTAGGCTCGCCCCGTCCACCGCCCAGGTGCTCTCGGCGCGGCGTGGTCAACGTGGTCAAGGAACGACTTCCATCGGACGTGGACTGTACGTGAGAGGCTGACAGCTGGGTCCACGGCCGCAGCAAGGAAGTGCCTCCTTATTACAAAAAAATGATTCCTCCACCTGACAGCGGACCCACCGACGGGCCACTGTATTTCACAAAAAAATGTTTCCCCCTGACTGCTGGGGACCCACCAGCTACTCTTCGCATGCAAGGAAGTGCGTCCGGGCAAAAAAACGATTCGCCCCCCTGACTGCTAGGACCCACCAGCTACATCTTCGCAGGCAAGTAAGTGCCTGACAGTCGGGACCCACCTGGTCGAAGCGTATGTAGCGTTGTCATTCTGGTCGCGAACGTGTACGTACATATATACTGGTGGATGTAGAGGCTCGTACGTGTCATAGTATAGGCGCGTACGTGTCGTAGTAGAGGTGCGCACGTAGCATGTACACGTACATACAGCGGCCAGGGTGCAAGAAATAAAATACGATCACGTATGTGTACATACGGGCGGGGTCTCGAATGCCTACTCACACATACGTACGGCTAGGGCTCGTATACATGGCTGGGTCGGAACGGAGAAACAACGTCGTCGTGTTCGTGGGGAGGCAACGGAATGCGTCGTGTTCATGGGGAGGCAACAGAATGCGTCGTGTTCATCGGGAGGCAACGGAACGCGTGGGAGCCAACCGGCTGGGTCGGAACGGAATGCGTGGTGTGTTCATCGGGAGGGCTTGGACGGAATAGGCGATGGAAACGAGGCCTGGCGTACCGCACAACGGAGGAAACAGACCTCCTACGTTCGGAACGGGGTCCTGTTGATCGGGAGGGGTGTGGCGTACCGCAAAACGGAGGAAACGGACCTCCTACGGTCGAAACGGGGGTCCCTGTTTGATTGGGAGGGGTGTGGCGTACCCGCAAAATGGACGAAACGGACCTTATACGGTCGAAACGGGGGTCCTGTTGATCGGGAGGGGTGTGGGCGTACCGCAAAACGGACGAAACGGACCTCCTACGGTCGAAAACGGGGTCTGTTCATCGGGAGGGGTGTGGCGTACCGCAAAACGGGACTCCACGGGATACTGTTCATCTCCACCGTCGACCTCCCTGCCTCCACGGGCTACCGTCGACCTCCTCCAGCCTCCACGGGCTCCAGTTCAATCCAGCCTCCACTGCGCGCTACTCCACAGGCTAACTGTTCAACCACCTCCACAGGCACCTCCTCCACCCTCTACTGTTCATCCAGCCCTCCACACCACGGGGTCCTGTTCACCACCCCTCCACGGGCACCCCTCCACCGTCTACTGTTCATCCAGCCCTCCACACCACGGGGTCCTATTCATCCAGAGGCAACACCACCTCTCACTGTTCATCCAACCCCCCCCGCAACGCTCACTGTTCATCCCAGAGGCAGCATCGATCGGCTTCAGTTAGCAGCAGTAGCGAAGGAATCGCTCGATCGGGTTCAGTTAACAGCCATCGGTCGATCGCTCGGGTTCAGTAACGCATAGCCTGCAGTGCAATTTCTCGGGTTCAGTTAGAGCCTAACGCCTCGCTCGGGTTCAGTTAGAGCCAACGCCTCGCACACACGCGTGTACGTGTACGAGTGAAACGGCCATCGCTCGGTCCCCGACCTCCTACCGTAACCGGGAACTCCCCGAAATTTTCCTCACCCTCGCTTCTACCATGGTTTTTTCCGTCCTGGACGGCCCAAAGAATGTCATGCAGCTGCGTCTCCGGCCCGCCCAGGACGAAAAGCCCATTTTCTGTCATGATTTTTTTGTTCATAGAAGTAGGAGCCCACCACATCTATGATGATACCGGGTTTTGTCACAATTATCGTCATAGAAGTGTCATATGTATGACAGAAATTTTTTTTGGTTCGGCCCAAAATGTCACGGATCTGTCTTTTTTTGTAGTGCTCCTTGAGGATTTTCCAAAGCGACCACGTCTTGAGAACTTCTGGAATTTCTTCACGAGCATGCTAGCTCATGGCTCAGTTCTTCAGGATCACCAAGGCTGCTACCAGAATCTTCATCTTCAGAGTCAGACACTGCCTTGGCCTTCAGGGCACGTGATCTGCCATAGCTCGAACCATAGAGATCTCTCTTCTCAGCAAGCTGGAACTCATGAGTATTTAGCCTCTCGAGGATATCAGCGGGATCAAGTGACTTGTAATCAGCACGTTCTTGTATCATCAATGCCAGAGTATCAAATGAGGAATCAAGCGATCTCAGCAATTTCTTCACCACCTCATGGTCGGTGATGTCAGTGGCACCAAGTGCTTGAAGCTCATTTGAGATGTCAGTGAGGCGATCGAAGGTTTGTTGAACATTTTCATTGTCGAGTCTTTTGAAGCGGTTGAAGAGATTGCGAAGAACATCAACTCGTGAGTCACACTGTGTTGAGACTCCTTCATTGACCTTGGACAGCCTATCCCAGATGAGTTTAGCAGTTTCCAACGCACTCACTCTTCCATACTATCCTTTGCTCAGATGGCCACATATGATATTCTTCGCTTGAGAGTCGAGTTGCTTGAATCTCTTCACATCAGCAGCATTCAGAGAAGGTGTGATTGAGGGAACACCATTTTCCACAACATACCAGAGATCGTTATCAATTGCCTCAAGATGCATTCACATCTTATTCTTCCAGTAGGGGTAGTCCGTCCCATCGAAGGTAGGACACCCAGCAGAGACCTTGATCATACCCGCGGTCGACATAACTAAAACTCCAGGCGGTTAAACCAAAATCACACAGAACAAGGGAGTACCTTGCTCTGATACCAATTGAAAGTGCGTTATATCGACTAGAGGGGGGGTCTTCACTGAGGAATTTGCAGGTGAGGAAATTCCTTAGCGAAGACCTACTAGCAGCGGAATAAGTACTCAAAAGTAAACATAACCGAGCACAAGCATAGTCATCATGATGAAATGAAGACAAGCACAGAGTACAAAAAGCGTAAACACAGGATAACACAGGCTGAAGACAAACAGACTGAAGAAATTGAACTGAGGAAATTTAGAAAGTCTTCAGTCAAAGTCTTCAAACACAGATACGAACAAGCACTCAACACAGTTATGAGGAAATGAAAGAGTTGAGGAAATAGAACCGGTGAGCTTGGTGAAGACAATGATTTGGTAGACCCGTTCCAACTGCTGTCTCAGTTGTACGTCTGGTTGGAGCGGCTAGGTATTTAAACCTGAGGACACACAGTCCCGGACACACAGTCCTCACCGTATTCTCCTTGAGCTAAGGTCACTCAAACCTCGCCCAATCACTCATGGTAAGTCTTCAGATGACTTTAGAACCTTCAAAAATTTGGTCACTCGGCGATCCACAATTCCTCTTGGATGCTCTAGACCTTTACGCCTAACCGTCTGGAAGAAGCACAGTCTTCAAAGGTAACAAGCGTCGGATCCACGCAGGATCAATCTCTTCAGTGATGCTCAATCACTTGGGGTTTGTAGGTGTTTGGGTTTGGGTTTTCCTCACTTGATGATTTTCGCTCAAAGTCCTCGGAGGATGGGATGCTCTCAAATGACAAGTCTCAGTTTCTCTCGAAGCAGCCAACCAGCTAGTGGCTGTAGGGGGCGGCTATTTATAGCCTAGGGAGCAGCCCGACATGATAAGACATAAATGCCCTTCAATGATATGACCGTTAGGTGGGTAGATATTTTAGGACAGCTGGCACAAGGCACAACAATGGTTGGAAATTCGAGTATCAAATTCCTCAGGGCTATCATGTTCCTCACTGTGTAGGCAATCCGCACTGGCGAATTCCTAACTCCTCAGCCAGAACAAATTCCTCAAAGACCAGAAGAACTTCGTCTCTGTCACTGAAGAATATGACTGAACTGTATGAGATTTCCAATGGCTTCACGCGTTACTGGACCCGAGTGATCGATCGATGGAAGTTAACAGAACCTGATCGAGCGATTCCTTCACTACTGCTACTGACTGAAGCCGATCGATACTACCTGTGGATGAACAGTGAGCATTGCTGGGGGGGTTTGGATGATCAGTTCTCGGTGGGGGTGGATGAACAGGACCCCGTGGTTTTGCCTTTGGATGAACATGACCTCGATCGATCGAGCCGGTTGGGGCTGGATGAACAGGACCCCGTGGAGGGCTGGATGAACAGGACCACCCTATGGAGGGCTGGATGAACAGTAGACAGTGGAGGGCCGGATGAACAGCAGCCCGTGGAGGGGTGGTTGAATAGGAGCCCGTGGAGAGGGCTAGTTGAACATTAGCCAGTGGAGTAGCGCGCGGTGGAGGCTGGATGAACAGGAGCCCGTGGATGAACCGTCGCAGGTCAAGGATGGAGGAGGTCGATGGTGGATGAATGGTAGCCCATGGAGGCTAGAGGGGGTCGACGGTGGAGATGAATAGTATCCCGTGGAGTCCTGTTTTGCGGTACGCCACACCCCTCCCGATGAACAGGACCCTCGTTTTGACCGTAGCGCTCCAACACAAGTCTGTTTCCTCCATTTTGCGGTACGCCACACCCCTCCCGATCAACAGGACCCTGTTTCGATCGTAGGAGGTCCGTTTCCTCCGTTTTGCAGTACGCCAGACCCCTCCCAATGAACAAGATCCCGTTTCGAACGTGGCCAGTCAAACACAAGGCCGTTTCCTCCGTTCCGCGGTACGCCAGGCCTCGTTTCCATCGGCTGTTCCAAACTCTCCCGATGAACACGACGACGCATTCCGTTCTGACCCAGCCGGTTGGCTCCCCATGAACACGACAACGACGCAGTTTCTTCGTTCCGACCCAGCCATGTACACGAGCCCTGGCCATACATATGCGCGAGTAGGCATTCGAGACCCCTCCCGTATGTATGTACGTGGCCGTATTTTCTTTCTTGCACACTGGCCGCTGTACGTACGTGTACATGCTACGTGCACGCCTCTACTATGATACGTGCACGCCTCTACATCAACCAGTATGTACGTACAAGTTCGCAACCAGAATGACAATACTATGTACGCTTCGACCAGGTGGGTCCCGACTGTCAGGCTCTTCCTTGCGTGCGAAGATGTAGCTGGTGGGTCCCAGCAGTCAGGGGGGCGAATCATTTTTTTTGCCTGGACACACTTCCTTGCGTGCGAAGATGTAGCTGGTGGGTCCCAGCAGTCAGGGGGAAATGTTTCTTCTGCGAAATACGGTGGCCCGGCTGATGGGTCCCTGATGTCAGGTGGAGGAATAATTATTATGCGTGTAATAAGGAGGCACTTCCTTGCTACGGCCGTGGACCCATCTGTCAGCCCTCCATGTACAGTCCACGTCTGATGGAAGCGGTTCCTTGACCACGTTGACCATGCGGCGCCGAGAGCACCAGGGCGGTGGACGACGGCGAGGCCTAGGAAGGGGACGATGCGGAGCCGGGGAAGACACGACAGTGGATACCCACACGTAGAGGAGTATGAGGGTTCACTGGTTCGCTGTGGTGAGAGGCTGCCGTCGCCGCAGAATAACAGGGGGTGTGGGTGAGTAGAGGGATGGCCTGGCCAGCGGTGGGAGTAGTAGGGGCGGTGAGGCCTCTGCGGCATCGCAGCCGGCCATGGGAGGCAGGAGCACGAGGCACAACCGGCACTAGTTTGGGCGGCTGGAGTAAGAAGACCAGAGGTTGAAGAAGCACTACAGCCGTTGGATGGACATCGTACGGTCACTGGAGCTAGAATCATTCATATTGACTAAGTTGACAAAGCCCTCTGTCCTCGTCAACTTAGTTGGCCCACAAGTCAGCCTCCCACTATTGTGGGTCCCAGCTAGCAGGGGGTATTCATTTTTTGTGCGTAATAAGGAGGCACTTCCTTGCGTGCGAAGATATAGCTGGTGGGTTCGACCTGTCAGTGGTGGGAACTTTTTTTGTGAAATACAGAGGCCCTTCCGGTGGGTCCCAGCTGTCAGGTGGAGGAATCATTATTTTGCGCGTAATAAGGAGGCATTTCCTTGCGTGCGGCCGTGGACCCAGCTGTCAGCCTCTCCACGCACAGTCTACTTCCGATGGTGTCATTTGTTGGCCACGTTGACAACTCCGCACCGAGCGCATCCAAGGTGGTGGACGACGGCGAGGCCCCGGACAGCAACGAGCCGGAGATGGGAAGACGCGGGAGTAGAGTCACAGACGGAGAGGTGTATGAGGGTTAACTGGTTCTGGTGCGGTGTGGTTCAGCAGTCAGTGGAGAAGAACATGAGGTGTGGAGGGGTGGAGGGATGGCCTACCCAATGGTGGAGTAGCGCTTCACAGCGAAGCATGCTAAGCAGTGCTGCTAGCAGCAGGAGGCGGGAGCAGGTGGTCCTGGCGGTGCTGGAGGAAGAAGACGAGAGATTGAAGATGGATGCCGATCGTTGGATGTAAATCCAACGACTAACGATGTCAGAATCATTTGTTGACTAAGTTGACAACGACTTGCATTGTCTTCAACCTATTGGCCCACATTTCAGCCTCCAAAAATATGGCACGTATTCAACCCATTTTTTCAGAATTTACAGTCTTTTTTTGCGGGGTAGAATTTACAGTCAATTTGATCTTTTTTTGAATTACAGTCCATTAGCTGGGCTGGGTGAACAAATAATGTAGCGTCCATGCGGCCCATTTATGTTTTTCCTAAAAAATTACAGGCCATTTGCACTTTCTCGAAATACACGATTTTGCTGGGTTGATTATTATAATGTTGGGGTGGGCGCAGCAATGTTATCAAAAAACAAACAGAGACTAAGCATTTTGTTATATATATATATTTAAATAATAAGTGATTTATTATTACATTGGTCCTTAAATCTTACCAAGCTTTTGTACACAATCACCAGGATTTTCGTTGCCAAAAAAATCCAGGATTTTATTTTTAAGAAATTATTTTTATAAGTTAATAAGATGTGGGATATTGTTTTCTTACATATGTAAGTATCTGTTAAATATATGATGACAATAACAATAATATATAATAACATATAAAATAATTTAAATATATATAATATAGTTAGAAGGGAAACATAAGTTGGACCAGGCGTTCCTATTCTTACTTAGAAAAATAGAACATACCTCTGCGTTTTCTTCAAAAAAAAACATAAATTGGGCTGCCGATGTTTCAGGAAAAATAAAACCTCGGATGGGAGGTCTATAGGCCGGTCATACATGACGGCCCTCAAGAAAATACAAACATGCCTATGGACCTCCCAACCGAGGTCATGGGCTGCGCATGTTAAAAAAGAAAGCCTAGATGGGGCAGCTCAAAACCCAGCTAATACTTGCTGCCCCAGTGATAATAAATGATACATGCCAGCTCCCCGGCTTCATTGTGAATTTATCTCCTATAGTAACTACGTTGAAGCACCTAAAAAAATGTAACTATGTTGACAAACCCATGGGCCCCAATGTCAGTATAGCATTAGGAGGAAGTATTTTTTCGATGAGGCACTTGCTTGCGTACGGCCATAGACCTGGTGGGTCCCGACTGTCCGCCTCTCCATGTATAGTCCTCTCCAGATTCCTCTCGTTTGTTCAGAACGTTCACAATGGCAAACAGCGGCGTCGCGGCGAGCGCACAAAGGCGCAGGAGGAGATCCGACCACCTGAGGAAGTGCCTTATTAGTAACGAAACAACTGAACTAGCCTAGTGGCCGAGTGACACTACCCGACAGCTGTTCCGCCTGGATTCGATTCCACCTGTGCAGAGAAAATATCTCCAAATTATTTGCCTCTACCTTTATTGACATGTGGGTCCCAATTGTCATCTACCCCACACCACGTCCAACACTTGCCAAAACCTCGTCCCTCATTTTCTCTGTTTTTCGTACACTCGACATTGTGTGGGCATTTTGAAAATAGCATATCTTTTTGACTGTGCATCATATGAAGATGTGCTATGCATGAATGTTGATCAGCATGATGTTAACTGGCTGGTAGTTCCAGTTTTGACCATGAATAAAACTTCCAACATGATGTTAACACTGTTTTAAAAGGCTGTGTTAATATAAATGCTCTGCCTCTGAAAGTTGCAGTTTCTTATCTGAAACTGAACTTGTAGTTTCTTATCTGAAACTGAAACTTGCAGTTTCTTCTCTGAGAATCACATTGTCTGCACTTTTATACTCCTATGAAACTACATTTTTAAGTGCTAAAAATAGATTTCTAGAATTCATAAAATACTTTATATGCTCAATACTACAAATCTGAAATTCAAAAGACATTCATATATGAAAGTACTCTCGAAATACACAACACAAAACATAATTCACAACCTGCAAATACTGACAACCCTAACTCCTCCTGACAATTCACAACCTGCCCGACTATTGGGCTGGGGGGGGCAGTCCCTCCTATTCCTCGGCGGCAGACAGCCGCCCCGTGAGATGATGTGAATGGCGAGGGAGAGGATGGCGGGGAAGTGTCATCGGGCCAACTGTTTTTCTCCTCTTGCAGTTGGGTTCGGTCGACGAAGACTCCACCGGCTTGCTCTGGCATGACACCCTCACAAACGGCACCCTGTAGATGCTCGATCCTTCAATTTCTGGTGGATGCTCCATCTGGGATCGATACTCCCACCACCGCTCCCTCACGATCGGATTCGGTGAATCTGTTTTCTCCATGGCCCAGAGGAGCAGCTCTATGTACTCCCACGTGACTCCCTCCGGGAGTATGGCCGCCTTTTCGCTCTGTTGCAGATATTTGGCCATGGATGTCACGGTCGCCGCTAGTTGGTTCTTGTTGTCAAACCAAGAATGTATCTCCAACATCCTAGCTAGCTTCATAGGGTCGCCGTCTGCGATCCTCACGTATCGGTTGTACTCCTCCATCGATCTACTTCTCCACAACACCTTCACTCGCCGGCGGTGGTTTTTGAATGGAAGAGGAGAGGAGCAGCGCTGGTTTTGGATTAGAACGAGAGAGGAGCGACACTGGTTTTGGATTGGAACATGAGAGGAGGGGCGGTGGTTTTGAAATGGAAGAGGAGAGGAGAGGCGCTGGATTTAGATTGGAACAGGAGAGGAGCGGTGGTGGTTTAAGAGGAGAAGAGCGGAAGAGCGGCGCTGGTCTTGGAAGTATTTTTTTGTTTTGCGTATTTTGGGTCAAAGTTTGACCACGTACTGTATTTGACAAGAAAAATGTGAATGCATGTCACCAAAAATTATATCGTTTGGTCCGTATCTGAATGTACTTTCAAATTATATTATTTTTGCAACATATAACATATATTTTATTTGCGAAACCTTGGTCAATTGTGACCCAGAATAAAAGGGAGACTAGTTAATGTGGGGTCGCTTTCTTAATTGAAGGGTAAATTGATTTTTATTTTGATCCAGTCACAGCGCGCCGGCCCTCTCGTCCAATCCTAAATCACTGTCGCACGCTCCTCTCCCTCTTCTCCATTGCAAAACCACCTCCTCTCCTCTCCATCATCTCCATTCAAAAACCACCATCTCGCCTCTCCCTCTTCTCCATTGCAAAACCACCTCCTCTCCTCTCCATCATCTCCATTCCAAAACCATCACATCGCCTCTCCCTCTTCTCCATTGCAAAACCACCTCCTCTCCTCTCCATAATTTCCATTCCAAAACCATCGTCTTGCCTCTCCCTCTTCTCTATTGCAAGACCACCGTCTCTCCTCCCATCTTCCAAAGCTAGCACCAGACCACTCAGATGGACATTTATGTAGAGGATGCAATAGCGAATCAGGTAGATTGCCAGCGGCAACCAGGCAAAGTTAGCCAGGTTGAACGAGATCCTTACTTGGTTTAACAACGAGTGGGAGATTTCGAGGACGGTGAGGGCCATGTGGCAATGTATGCGAAAGAGCGAGACGACGACGATGAGGGCGGCGATGTACATGTACTCCTCGGCGGCAGTCACGCCGCAGTCCTTCGAGTTCATCGAGTATCTCCTCTGGGCGATGGAGCAGACAGATTCGCCCGAGGCGGAAGTCAGGCGAAGGTGGTGGGCGTACAGGTCGAAGGTCGAGCACCCAGAGGATAACGAATCGATCGAGTACGGTGTGCCGTTCGTGAGGGTGCAGAGCCAGCCAGAGCCACAGGAGTATTCGTTCTCCCACCGCAAGAGGAGGCCAAATGGCGCGACGTCGCTTCCCCGCCATTCTCCACGGTTCCCTCGACGCTCGCCTCGTTTCAACGACGGCGGTAGGGTTTAAGGTAAGCTTCGCACTAACCTAATCTTCCACCTGCTCATGCTTGCAATCAGTGTGACAGCTAATGAAAATCATGCTTACAATCAGTCTCCGAGTACTATGCCAATCACCCTTAAATAGCTCTAGACCTTTGGGTCAAAGTTGTGACACCGTGTACAAATAAATAAAAATAGATTGGTGCTTCTTTCAGAAAAGAGTACTCCCTAGAAAACTGCCAATATAAGCTACTAGTATTTGGTTAGAGGATTTGCTGCCGAGAAAGATCCGTCCACAGAGAGCGCCACACATCCCACTGGTGGTGGTGGATGCCAATGCGTGCATGGAGCATGGTTGGTGTCAGTAATTTTTACTTGGCACACCCCGCACTCTGCATATATGCCGGTTCTATCCATACATTTATGCAGTTCCACCAAAATGCAGCTGAATAACCGTGTTTGCACAGATAATGAAAAAGCGTGATTACATTATAGTGGCACTAGTTGATGAAACACGAAAAATAAATAGAAGAAAATATTGCGATAGTATCAAGTATGCCATGCTGCGAGGGCGAGATGGGCCCTGCGATGCCTCATACGGTACGCCACACCTCATACTGGAAATCGTCCCAAGTCTCCTCGATACACCTTCTGCCAGAGATGAACATCAGTGTACAGCGGTAGTACAAGGAGGGGCTTGAGACATTGAAGTCTCTATTTTTGTGCAGATCAACTAAAATTAAGCACCCCGGTTTGCAGAAACGCTTAAACATTAACAATGGGACTAGTTGATGAAACATACATTAACAAAGAGAAGCACTTTCTTTATCTACATTGGAAATGAAATGATAGAGAGGTCACCCGCCCTATTTTAACTATATTATTACTTCATTTTATCAGTGACACTAGGGTCGAGCAGGTGGCAAACGAGGTGTACCGTGTGTCGCAAGGATGAAGGCTAGGGGTGCTTAGACTGGGATGCTGAAGCTGGCTCTTTCAGTCCCTATCTTCCCCCTGATGTTTCTGTGGTAGCATTTGGGTTGTAATCCAAACTTGGTCGAGCTCGTGCTGCGTCCCCCTACCTGCCTAGATTATGTGGCGAGCTTGTCTCCTTCTAGTACTCAGTCCGTTCTAGTAGTAGTTGCATAACTGCCCATTTACACTAAGATGTTGTCGGATAATGGTTATCTATGGTTGGGTTTCTTTAATGAAATCGGAGGGAACCCCCTCTTTCGATATATAAAAAACAGTGGCACTAGCGGTGCCAAAACATTGCCTCAAATTAATAGTGCCACTAGATTAAGGTGCAAAATAATAATATTACTGCTTTATCATGGCAGTGCCAAAACAGTAGCACAAGAGAAGGATCAACATGCAGGATCTTTGGCAAACGGTCAGACCAAAAAGGAACATACCTCGTGATGGGAACCATATCTGCAGTCAACGCCATCGTATAAGGGATGACACCAGTCACCAACATGGATGATTCAATTCATGGCACCTTTTGGTGCAGTTCACCTAAAATGAAGCAATGTCCCATGAGCTAGCAGCTTCTTCTTTTTTTTAAGAAAAGGGCTCCAGCCCCGGTTCCATTTCCATTAGAAAACGAAACCCACAGAGCTTCTTCTTCATTAGTTGCAATAAAACTGAGCAACATCAAGGTTGGTCGTGAAGCTCCTGGAATGTTCAACTATAATTTGGATATCATTTGTGCAGTTCAACTAAGATCAAGCGTGAAATGTATATCTCTATTTGCACAAAAAAGGTGGAAAGGAGGGTGACAAACAAGTGATGAAACATGCATCAAATGAAAAAAAGCATGTTCCTTATCTGAATGGCAATCATACAAGGACAGTAGCAATTTCTAGCAGCATTGCTAGATATTAGTGTGGGCATTAGGATTAACTATGACAACCGTTAAATATGACATTACTTTAATGGTGCCATTGCTTCATTTTACCAGCAACATTACATTAACAGCTGCTACAGAGTCGGTATTTGGGCACGGGAGAGTAGGCGGACCAGGACAGTTGCATCTCTAATGAAAAGAAGCAACTTATCTTAATGGGAAATTTAGCAGGACATGAAAAAAAGTGCCATTGATTCATATTACTGGAGGCATTACATTGAAAACAACATTGGTTTAACGTGTCCTTACTTTTAACAGTGCGACTGCTACATTTTACCAGTGGCATTACATAAGAGCGGCTCGGGGCAACAAACATCAGAAGAGGATATCTGGGTTGGTCCCATTTTGTTCGGTATATAGCCACCTTATACTGTGTGAGGCTAGCAAATCTAGTGCTGGACTTACTCTGTTGACTTGTCCTCCAGTCCCCACTTTCTTTCCTTTTTCAACCAATAGATCGGGTTTACATTGAGTTTGTACTGCGTTCCCTTTATTTCCCTATTAGACCCAGAGACCAGTTGGATAGCGAGTCTCTGCTACTTTTCGCCCCCATTATTTCCTCTTTCGACCAAGTCCTAGATTCAGTTAACAAATCTTCCCCCACCCCCACCCCCTTTCTTCCTTGTTTGAACCAAGTAGTACTAGATTCAAGTGCATGAACTAGTTTTACCTCTTAACAGTAAAAAATTAGGTGGTTTTCGAACAGCCGATCGATCCTATCTACGAGGGGGCCTGAGAAATAGTAAAAGATACAAATGCAGCGACGTCAGGAGCTCGGGAAGTAGAGTGTGGCCACCGCTGTCGTGTTTACATCTGGAGAGGACGAGACAGTGTGAAGAGAGAAACACTAGCAAGCAAGTGCGTAGGCTCCTGCCTATGTAGTGGAGTACTAGTTTTCTTTTGTCTACCAGCGGGAGCCGGCTTGACCTCGGCAATGACTGTCGAGAAGTCTTCATGCACGTGTCCCGAAGGCGCAGTTGTTGTCATTTTGATCTGAAGCACCGGATTATAACATATAACACGAAAACATGCCACATGACAAGAAATCATAACCTCACTGCCCAAAGGAGACAAGATGAATGCCGATGGACAAACTAGACGAGGATCAAAGCTCAAATTAAAGATAAACTCGTAGAAAAGGGGTCCATCGATAGATGTCCTAATTAACATAGCCGGCTTGACCTAGATGGCAGCCGAGTAGTCTTCGTGCATGTGACCCCAATGACTAGCCCAACTCAGTTGTCGCTGTTTAACCCTTGCTGATCCGAAGCACATGACACCTAATTTTGCGAGATGACAAGAGACCTTTTTTTAGATTTCTCACTAGAACTACAACCCTGTACAACACAGCCTGCACGATATGTAGACGATAGCC
Organism: Triticum urartu; assembly: GCF_003073215.2. Lineage (NCBI taxonomy): Eukaryota > Viridiplantae > Streptophyta > Magnoliopsida > Poales > Poaceae > Triticum > Triticum urartu. The sequence continues at coordinate 409,648,977 of NC_053023.1, forward strand.
AATCCAGGCGTGTCTGCTGGAGTCTGGTCACATGCATGGACGAACTGATCTTCCATGTATTGCAGGGATCATCTAGGTACCAACGTATGTACTCCTACAACACTTCTCTAGCAGTACTATCGCTCGTCTCTCTTCTATTAACACACCCGACTTGCGGGGCCGGGGAGTGTGCCTATGGTCGATTCTCAATTGTGGTCCCACATGTGTGTGCAAACGCAATATGACGCGCGTTCCAATCAGAGAGCGGCGTGCCAGACCGATCGACCGTCTGGGGTGCGACGCGAACGCGACGGGCATGCCGTATACTCCGTACATGTGTACCGCCATTTTCTTGAGGCTTTATTCCATGGTGCAATCCATGGATACAAAATTAGTATACTGTACTATTTAAAAGTCGAGGGCGGGGCTTTTCCTATGCGGTAGGCGGGGCAGTTCCGGCTAGTCGGTTCGACAGAGACGCGAGAAGATGAGGGTGTAGGCTGCTGCAAACGTAGGGTTGTGTGATTTGATAGCGAGGTACTGCTGGACAGGTGGGGCCCTGTGATTTGACTTGCCATTATCATTTTAACTGCGGCGCTACGACCGGCGTGAGTCTCCCGATTCCTGACCACCTCCATACAGGTACCTCTCCCAATGCTCCACCATGTAGAGGCAGGCTCTTGCATGAGAGCTGATACGTCTCCAACGTATCTATAATTTTTGATTGTTCCATGCTATTATATTATCTGTTTTGGATGTTTATGGGCTTTATTATACACTTTTATATTATTTTTTGGGCTAACCTATTAACCTAGAGCCCAGTGCCAGTTTGTGTTTTTTCCTTGTTTTAGAGGATCGCAGAAAAGGAAAATCAAACGGAGTCCAATTGACCTGAAACTTCATGGAACTTATTTTTGGAAGGAAAGCAACCCGGGAGACTTGGAGTCCACGTAAGGGAAGCAAAGAGGAAGCCACATGACAGGGGGGCGCGCCCACCCCCTGGGCGCGGCCACCCCCTGGGCGCGCCCTCCACCCTCGTGGGCCCCTCGTGGGTCCCCTAACATACTTCTTCCGCCTATATATCTCCATATACCCTAAAACGATCGAGGAGCACAATAGATCGGTAGTTCCGCCGCCAGAAGCCTCCGTAGCCACCGATAGCCAATCTAGACACATTCCGGCACCCTGCCAGAGGGGGAAGCCCTCTCCGATGGCCATCTTCATCATCCCGGTGCTCTCCATGACGAGGAGGGAGTAGTTCTCCCTCGGGGCTGAGGGTATGTACCAGTAGCTATGTGTTTGATCTATCTCTCTCTCGCTCTTTCTCTCTCTCTCTCTCTCTCGTGTTCTTGAGGTGTTACGATCTTGATGTATCGCGAGCCTTGCTATTATAGTTGGATCTTATGTATCTCCTCCCCTTCTACTCTCTTGTAATGGATTGAGTTTCCCCTTTGAAGTTATCTTATCAGATTGATTCTTTTAACATTTGAGAACACTTGATGTATGTCTTGCCGTGCGTATCTGTGGTGACAATGGGATATCACGTGATTCACTTGATGTATATTTTGGTGGTCAACTTGCGGGTTCCACCCATGAACCTATGCATAGGGGTTGGCATACGTTTTCATCGTGATTCTCCGGTAGAAACTTTGGGGCACTCTTTGAGGTCCTATGTGTTGGTTGAATAGATGAATCTGAGATTGTGTGATGCATATCGTTTAATCATACCCATGGATACTTGAGGTGACATTGGAGTATCTAGGTGACATTATGGTTTTGGTTGATTTGTGTCTTAAGCTGTTATTCTAGTACGAACTCTAGGGCTGTTTGTGACACTTATAGGAATAGCCCAACGGATTGATTGGAAAGAATAACTTTGAGGTGGTTTCGTACCCTACCATAATCTCTTTGCTTGTTCTCCGCTATTAGTGTCTTTGGAGTGACTCTTTGTTGCATGTTGAGGGATAGTTATGTGATCCAATTATGTTATTATTGTTGAGAGGACTTGCACTAGTGAAAGTATGAACCCTAGGCCTTGTTTCAACACATTGCAATACCGTTTACGCTCACTTTTATCATTAGTTACCTTGCTGTTTTTATATTTTCAGATTACAAAAACTATTATCTACCATCCATATACCACTTGTATCACCATCTCTTCGCCGAACTAGTGCACCTATACAATTTACCATTGTATTGGGTGTGTTGGGGACACAAGAGACTCTTTGTTATTTGGTTGTAGAGTTGCTTGAGAGATACCATCTTCATCCTACGCCTCCTACGGATTGATAAACCTTAGGTCATCCACTTGAGGGAAATTTGCTACTGTCCTACAAACCTTGGAGGCCCAACAATGTCTACAAGAAGAAGGTTGTGTAGTATACATCAAGCTCTTTTCTAGCGTCGTTGCCGGGGAGGTGAGTGCTTGAAGGTATATCTTTATATCTTGCAATCGAGTCTTTTCGTTTCTTGTTTTATCACTAGTTTAGTTTATAAAATAAAACTATAAAAAAAGGAATTAAGAGTACCTCATATGCTTCATCTTTTTAATATCTATCATGAAAATAAGGATTCCGATAATTGTGCTCAAGTGCTAGAAGAAGAATGCATTACAATGTTTGGCACTAAATATTTGAATGATGAGCATGATTGCAATGTTGTTAGTATGAATTCCTTGAATATCCATGATGCTAATGATATGCAAAGCCACAAGCTTGGGGAAGCTATGTTTGATGAAGATGATATTTTTTGTCCCCCAAGTTTTGATGAGAAAATTTATTATGATGATAGCATGCCTCCTATTTATGATGATTATAATTATGAAAGTGGATTCGGAGAGGTCATGACTTTATTTAGTGATGAATCCACTATTCCGGAAGAGGTTCCAATTGATTATGAGAACAAAGTTGCTATCTATGATGATTATTGTGATGACTTGTATGCTATAAAGAGTAATGATATCCATGAAACTTGTCATCATGATTTTAGTTTTCAATTGGATTATGCCTCACATGATAATTATTTTGTTGAGTTTGCTCCCACTATTATTCATGAGAAGAATTTTGCTTGTGTGGAGAGTAATAAAATTTCTATGCTTGTAGATCATGAAAAGAATGCTTTAGGTGCTGGTTATATTGTTGAATTCATTCATTATGCTACTGAAAATTATTATGAGGGAGGAATATATGCTTGTAGGAATTGCAATAATATCAGGTTTCCTCTCTATGTGCTTAAAGTTTCAAAGTTATGCTTGTTTTACCTTCCTATGCAAGTTGATTCTTGTTCCCGCAAGTTGTTTTCTCACAAAATCCCTATGCATAGGAAGTGGGTTAGACTTAAATGTGCTAGTCATATTCTTCATGATTCGCTCTTTATATTTCAATTCTAATCTTTTATGTGAGCATCATTGAAATCATCATGCCTAGCTAGGGGCGTCAAACGATAGCGCTTGTTGGGAGGCAACCCAATTTTATTTTAGTTCCTTGATTTTTGCTCCTATTTAGTAATAAATAATTCATCTAGCCTCTGTTTAGATGTGGTTTTAGTTGTTTAATTAGTGTTTGTGCCAAGTAGAACCTTTGGGAAGACTTGGGTGAAGTCTTTATGATCATGCCGTAAAAAATAGAAACTTTAGCGCTCACGAGAATTGCTGCCATTTTTATTTGGAGAGTGCTATTTAGTTAATTATTTTTGCAGATGATTAATTAATAGATAAATTCCTCAGGTCCAGCAATTTATTTGAGAATTTTATGAGTTCCAGAAGTATACGTTTGATTCAGATTACTACAAACTGTTCTGTTTTTGACAGATTCTGTTCTCTATGTGTTGTTTGCTTATTTTTGATGAATCTATGAGTAGTATCGGAGGGTATGAACGATAGATAAGTTGTAATACAGTAGATATAACGCCAACATAAATAAAGAATGAGTTTATTACAGTACCTTGAAGTGGTGATTTATTTTCTTATACTAACGGAGCTTACGAGTTTTCTGTTAAGTTTTGTGTTGTGAAGTTTTCATGTTTTGGGTAAGGATTCGATGGACTATGGAATAAGGACCAGCAAGAGCCTAAGCTTGGGGATGCCCAAGGCACCCCAAGGTAATATTCAAGGACAACCAAAAGCCTAAGCTTGGGGATGCCCCGAAGTCATCCCCTCTTTCGTCTTCGTTCATCGGTAACTTTACTTGGAGCTATATTTTTATTTACCACATGATATGTGTTTTTCTTGGAGCGTCATTTTATTTTATTTTGTTTTGCTTGCTGTTTGAATAAAATACCAAGATCTGAAATTATTAAATGTTATAGAGTCTTCACATAGTTGCATAATTATTCAACTACTCATTGATCTTCACTTATATCTTTCGGAGTAGTTTGTTGTTTGCTCTAGTACTTCACTTATATCTTTTTAGAGCATGGTGGTGGTTTTATTTTATAGAAATAGATGAACTCTCATGCTTCACTTATATTATTTTGAGAGTCTTAAATAGCATGGTAATTTGCTTAAATAATCCTAATACGCTAGGCATCCAAGAATAGTAAAAACTTTCATATGAAGTGCGTTGAATACTATGAGAAGTTTGATACTTGATGATTGTTTTGAGATATGAGGATGGTAATATTAGAGTCATGCTAGTTGAGTTGTTGTGAATTTGAGAGATACTTGTGTTAAAGTTTGCGATTCCCGTAGCATGCACGTATGGTGAACTGTTATGTGATGAAGTCGGAGCATGATTTATTTATTGATTGTCTTCCTTATGAGTGGCGGTCGGGGACGAGCGATGGTCTTTTCCTACCAATCTATCCCCCTAGGAGCATGTGCGTAATACTTTGTTTCGATAACTAATAGATTTTTGCAATAATTATGTGAGTTCTTTATGACTAATGTTGAGTCCATAGATTATATGCACTCTCACCCTTCCACCATTGCTAGCCTCTCTAGTACCGCGCAACATTCGCCGGTACCATAAACCCACCATATATGTTCCTCAAAACAGCCACCATACCTACCTATTATGGCATTTCCATAGCCATTCCGAGATGTATTGCCATGCAACCTTCCACCGTTCCGTTTATTATGACACGCTCCATCATTGTCATATTGCTTTGCATGATCATGTAGTTGACATTGTATTTGTGGCAAAGCCACCGTTCATAATTCTTTCATATATGTCACTCATGAGTCATTGCACATCCCGGTACACCGCCAGAGGCATTCATATAGAGTCATATTTTGTTCTAAGTATCGAGTTGTTATTCCTGAGTTGTATGTAAATAAAAGTGTGATGATCATCATTATTAGAGCATTGTCCCAGTGAGGAAAGGATGATGGAGACTATGATTCCCCCACAAGTCGGGATGAGACTCCGGACGAAAAAAAGAGTCCAAAGAAGCCCAAATAAAAAAAGAAAAGAGTCCATAAAAAAAGAGAAAGGCCCAAATAAAAAATAATAATAATAAAATGAGAGAAAAACAGAGAAGGGGCAATGCTACTATCCTTTTACCACACTTGTGCTTCAAAGTAGCACCATGATCTTCATGATAGAGAGTCTCCTATGTTGTCAATTTCATATACTAGTGGGAATCTTTCATTATAGAACTTGGCTTGTATATTCCAATGATGGGCTTCCATAAAATGCCCTAGGTCTTCGTGAGCAAGCAAGTTGGATGCACACCCACTTAGTTTCTTTTTAAGCTTTCATATACTTATAGCTCTAGTGAATCCGTTGCATGGCAATCCCTACTCACTCACATTGATATCTATTAATGGGCATCTCCATAGCCCGTTGATACGCCTAGCTGATGTGAGACTATCTTCTCCTTTTTGTCTTCTCCACAACCACCATTCTATTCCACCTATAGTGCTATGTCCATGGCTCACGCTCATGTATTGCGTGAAGATTGAAAAAGTTTGAGAACATCAAAAGTATGAAATAATTGCTTGGCTTGTCATCGGGGTTGTGCATGATTTAAATACTTTGTTTGGTGAAGATGGAGCATAGCCAGACTATATGATTTTGTAGGGATAGCTTTCTTTGGCCATGTTATTTTGAGAAGACATAATTGCCTAGTTATTATGCTTGAAGTATTATTGTTTCCATGTCAATATTAAACTTTTGTCTTGAATCTTATGGATCTGAACATCTATGCCAAAATAAAGAAGAATTACTTAGAGAAATATGTTAGGTAGCATTCCACATCAAAAATTCTCTTTTTATCATTTACCTACTCGAGGACGAGCAGGAATTAAGCTTGGGGATGCTGATACGTCTCCAACATATCTATAATTTTTGATTGTTCCATGCTATTATATTATCTGTTTTGGATGTTTATGGGTTTTATTATACACTTTTATATTATTTTTGGGACTAACCTATTAACCTAGAGCCCAGTGCCAGTTTGTGTTTTTTTCTTGTTTTAGAGTATCGCAGAAAAGGAAAATCAAATGGAGTCCAATTGACCTGAAACTTCACGGAACTTATTTTTGGAAGGAAAGCAACCCGGGAGACCTGGAGTCCACGTAAGGGAAGCAACGAGGAAGCCACGGGGCAGGGGGGCGCGCCCACCCCCCTGGGCGCGCCCTCCACCCTCGTGGGCCCCTCGTGGGTCCCCTGACGTACTTCTTCCGCCTATATATCTCCATATACCCTAAAACGATCGGGGAGCACAATAGATTGGGTGTTCCGTCGCCAGAAGCCTCCGTAGCCACCGAAAGCCAATCTAGACCCGTTCCGGCACCCTGCCCGAGGGGGGAGCCCTCTTCGGTGGCCATCTACATCATCCCGGTGCTCTCCATGACGAGGAGGGAGTAGTTCTCCCTCGGGGCTGAGGGTATGTACTAGTAGCTATGTGTTTGATTGATACGTCTCCAACGTATCTATAATTTTTGATTGTTCCATGCAATTATATTATCAACCTTGGATGTTTTATATGCATTTATATGCTGTTTTATATGATTTTTGGGACTAACCTATTAACCCAGAGCCCAGTGCCAGTTTCTGTTTTTCCTTGTTTTAGAGTATCGCGGAAAAGGAAAATCAAACGGAGTCCAATTGACCTGAAACTTCACGGAACTTATTTTTGGAAGGAAAGCAACCTGATGGACTTGGAGTGCACGTCAGGAAAGAAACAAGGGAGCCACGAGGTAGGGGGGGCGCGCCCACCCCCCTAGGGCGCGCCCTCCACCCTCATGGGCCCCTCGTGGCCCCCCTGACGTACTTCTTCCGCCTATATATCTCCATATACCCTAAAAACATCCGGGAGCACAATAGATCGGGAGTTCCGCCGCCAAAAGCCTCCGTAGCCATCAAAAACCAATCTAGACCCGTTACAGCACCCTGCCGGAGGGGGCAATCCCTCTCTGGTGGCCATCTTCATCATCCCGGTGCTCTCCATGACGAGGAGGGAGTAGTTCTCCCTCGGGGCTGAGGGTATGTACCAGTAGCTATGTGTTTGATCTCTCTCTCTCTCGTGTTCTTGAGGTGATACGATCTTGATGTATCACGCACTTTGCTATTATAGTTGGATCCTATGATGTTTCTTCCCCCCTCTACTCTCTTGTAATGAATTGAGTTTCCCCTTTGAAGTTATCTTATCGGATTGAGTCTTTAAAGATTTGAGAACAGTTGATGTATGTCTTGCCGTGCGTATCTGTGGTGACAATGGGATACCACGTGATTCACTTGATGTATGTTTTGGTGATCAACTTGCTGGTTCCGCCCATGAACCTATGCATAGGGGTTGGCACACGTTTTCGTCGTGATTCTGCGGTAGAAACTTTGGGGCACTCTTTGAGGTTCTATGTGTTGGTTGAATAGATGAATCTGAGATTGTGTGATGCATATCGTATAATCATACCCACGGATACTTGAGGTGACATTGGAGTATCTAGGTGACATTAGGGTTTTGGTTGATTTGTATCTTAAGGTGTTATTCTAGTACGAACTCTAGGGCTGTTTGTGACACTTATAGGAATAGCCCAATGGATTGATTGGAAATAATAACTTTGAGGTGGTTTCGTACCCTACCATAATCTCTTCGTTTGTTCTCCGGTATTAGTGACTTTGGAGTGACTCTTTGTTGCATGTTGAGGGATAGTTATGTGATCCAATTATGTTATTATTGTTGAGAGGACTTGCACTAGTGAAAGTATGAACCCTAGGCCTTGTTTCCTAGCATTGCAATACCGTTTACGCTCACTTTTATCATTAATTACCTTGCTGTTTTTATATTTTTAGATTACAAAAACTATTATCTACTATCCATATACCACTTGTATCACCATCTCTTCGCCGAACTAGTGCACCTATACAATTTACCATTGTATTGGGTGTGTTGGGGACACAAGAGACTCTTTGTTATTTGGTTGCAGGGTTGCTTGAGAGAGACCATCTTCATCCTACGCCTCCTACGGATTGATAAACCTTAGGTCATCCACTTGAGGGAAATTTGCTACTGTCCTACAAACCTCTGCACTTGGAGGCCCAACAACGTCTACAAGAAGAAGGTTGTGTAGTAGACATCAAGCTCTTTTCTGGCGCCGTTGCCGGGGAGGTGAGTGCTTGAAGGTATATCTTTATATCTTGCAATCGAGTCTTTTAGTTTCTTGTTTTATCACTAGTTTAATTTATAAAAGAAAATTAAAAAATGGAATTAAGTTTGCCTCATACGCTTTATCTTTTTAATATCTATCGTGAGAATAAGGATTCCGATAATTGTGCTCAAGTGCTAGAAGAAGAATGCATTAGAATGTTTGGCACTAAATCTTTAAATGATGAGCATGATTGCAATGTTGTTAGTATGAATTCCTTGAATATCCATGATGCTAATGATATGCAAAGCCACAAGCTTGGGGAAGCTATGTTTGATGAAGATGATATTTTTTGTCCCCCAAGTTTTGATGAGCAAATCTATTATGATGAAATCATGCCTCCTATTTATTATGATTATATTGATGAAAGTGAATTTGGAGAGGTCATAACTTTATTTTGTGATGAATCCACTATTCCGTAAGAGGTTCCAATTGATTATGAGAACAAAGTTGCTATCTATGATGATTGTTGTGATGACTTGTATGCTATAAAGAATAATGATATCCATGAAACTTGTCATCATGATTTTAGTTTTCAATTGGATTATGCCTCACATGATAATTATTTTGTTGAGTTTGCTCCCACTATTATTCATGAGAACAATTTTGCTTGTGTGGAGAGTAGTAAATTTTCTATGCTTGTAGATCAGGAAAAGAATGATTTAGGTGCTAGTTATATTGTTTAATTCATTCATGATGCTACTGAAAATTATTATGAGGAGGAACATAAGCTTGTACGACTTGCAATAATATCAAGTTTCCTCTCTATGTGCTTAAAGTTTTGAAGTTATGCTTGTTTTGCCTTCCTATGCTAGTTGATTATTGTTCCCATAAGTTGTTTGCTCACAAAATCCCTATGCATAGGAAGTGGGTTAGACTTAAATGTGCTAGTCATATTCTTCATGATGCTCCCTTTATGTTACAATTCTTATCTTTTATGTGAGCATCATTGAAATCATCATGCCTAGCTAGGGGCGTTAAACGATAGCGCTTGTTGGGAGGAAACCCAATTTTATTTTAGTTCCTTGCTTTTTTCTCCTATTTAGTAATAAATAATTCATCTAGCCTCTTTTTATATGTGGTTTTATGCTTTTAATTAGTGTTTGTGCCAAGTAGAACCTTTGGGAAGACTTGGGGAAAGTCTTGTTGATCATGCTGTAAAAAACAGAAACTTTAGCGCTCACGAGAATTGCTGCCATTTTTATTTGGAGAGTGATATTTAGTTAATTCTTTTTGAATATGATTAATAGACAAATTACTCAGGTCCACCAATTTATTTGATAATTTTATGAGTTCCAGAAGTATATGTTTGATCCAGATTACTACAGACTGTTCTGTTTTTGACAGATTCTGTTTTCGATGTGTTGTTCGCTTATTTTGATGAATCTATGAGTAGTATCGGAGGGTATGCACCATAGATAAGTTGGAATACAGTAGATATTACACCAATATGAATCTAGAATGGGTTCATTACAGTACCTTATGATGGTGATTTATTTTCTTATACTAACGGAGCTTACGAGTTTTCTGTTAAGTTTTGTGTTGTGAAGTTTTCAAGTTTTGGGTAAAGATTCGATGGACTATGGAATAAGGAGTGGCAAGAGCCTAAGCTTGGGTATGCCCAATGCACCCCAAGGTAATATTAAAGGACAACCAAGAGCCTAAGCTTGGGGATGCCCCGGAGGGCATCCCCTCTTTCGTCTTCGTCCATCGGTAACTTTACTTGGAGCTATATTTTTATTCACCACATGATATGTGTTTTGCTTGGAGCGTAAATTTATATTGTTAGGATTTTCTTGATGTTATTTAGAACAATGTTTTGCATCTTTTATTCCAATAAAAGTGGCATTGATAGTCTTTACTATGCCTATGTTACAAGTCTTCATGTTGCTGTTTGAAAACAGAAAGTTTACCGTTGTTTCAATAATTACCTAGAAAAGTCAGAATGTGATAAAATGTTGAGACATTTTGCATATTAAGCTCTGATAAATTTACTACAGTGGGAATTTTCTTTCATAATTTTTGGAGCTAGGGAAGTATGGATGTTGCTGCATTCTTTACAGACTGTCCTGTTTAGGCAGATTGCTGTTATGTTTGCATTGTTTGCATATGTTTGGTTCTTTAATGATTCTATTTGAGGATAGGACTATTAAATATGCAGAGGAATTTAGTATGCAATGTTGAATAATAATTTTAGTGATTTTCTACAGTAGAGTATGATAAGGTTTTTGCAATGGTTTATACTAACTTATCTCACGAGTCCTTGTTGAGTTTTGTGTGGATGAAGCTTTTGAGATTTAGGGAGACCGTGATATGAGAGGAATTAAGGAGACACAAAAGCTCAAGATTGGGGATGCCCAAGGCATCCCAAGATAATATTTCAAGAAGTCTCAAGCTTCTAAGCTTGGGGATGCCCCGGCTAGCACCCCACCTTTCTTCTTCAACAACTATCGGTTAGTTTCGGTTGATCCTAAGTTTTTGCTTCTTCACATGATGTTTGCTATTCTTAGAATGTCATTTTATTTTTCTTTGGTTGCTGTTTGAATAAAATACCAAGATCTGAAATTCTTAAATGTTAGAGAGTCTTCATATAGTTGCATAATTATTCGACTACTCATTGATCTTCACTTATATCTTTTCGAGTAGTTTGTTGTTGCTCTAGTGCTTCACTTATATCTTTTTAGAGCACGGCGGTGGTTTTATTTTGAAGAAATATATGAACTATCATGCTTCACTTATATCATTTTGAGAGTCTCTAAACAGCATGGTAATTTTCTTTGGTTATGAATTTAGTCCTAATATGATGGGCATCCAAGAGGGATATAATAAAAACTTTCATATAGAGTGAATTGAATACTAAGAGAAGTTTGGATACTTGATGAATGTTTTGAGATATGAGGAAATATTAGAGTCATGCTAGTTGAGTAGTTGTGAATTTGAGAAATACTTGTGTTGAAGTTTGTGATTCCCGTAGCATGCACGTATGGTGAACCGTTATGTGATGAAGTCGGAGCATGATTTATTTATTGATTGTCTTCCTTATGAGTGGCGGTCGGGGATGAGCGATGGTCTTTTCCTAGCAATCTACCCCCCTAGGAGCATGCGCGTAGTACTTTGTTTCGATAACTAATAGATTTTTGCAATAAGTATGTGAGTTCTTTATGACTAATGTTGAGTCCATGGATTATACGCACTCTCAGCCTTCCACCATTGCTAGCCTCTCTAGTACCGCGCAACTTTCGCCGGTACCATAAACCCACCATATACCTTCCTCAAAACAGCCACCATACCTACCTATTATGGCATTTCCATAGCCATTCCGAGATATATTGCCATGCAACTTTCCACCGTTCTGTTTATTATGACACGCTCCATCATTGTCATATTCCTATGCATGATCATGTAGTTGACATTGTATTTGTGGCAAAGCCACCGTTCATAATTCTTTCATACATGTCACTCATGAGTCATTGCACATCCTGGTACACCGCCGGAGGCATTCATATAGAGTCATATCTTGTTCTAAGTATCGAGTTGTAATTCTTGAGTTGTAAGAAAATAAAAGTGTAATGATCATCATTATTAGAGCATTGTCCCAGTGAGGAAAGGATGATGGAGACTATAATTCCCCCACAAGTCGGTATGAGACTCCGACGAAAAAAAGATAGGCCAAAGAAGCCCAAATAAAAAAAGGAAGAGAAAAGAGGCCATAAAAAAGAGAAGACCCAAATAAAAAATAAAATTAAATAAAAAATGAGAGAAAAAGAGAGAAGGGGCAATGCTACTATCCTTTTACCACACTTGTGCTTCAAAGTAGCACCATGATCTTCATGATAGAGAGTCTCCTATGTTGTCACTTTCCTATACTAGTGGGAATCTTTCATTATAGAACTTGGCTTGTATATTCCAATGATGGGCTTCCTCAAAATGCCCTAGGTCTTCGTGAGCAAGCAAGTTGGATGCACACCCACTTAGTTTCTTTTGTTGAGCTTTCATACATTTATAGCTCTAGTGCATCCGTTGCATGGCAATCCCTACTCACTCACATTGATATCTATTGATGGGCATCTCCATAGCCCGTTGATACGCCTAGTTGATGTGAGACTATCTTCTCCCTTTTTGTCTTCTCCACAACCAACATTCTATTCCACCTATAGTGCTATGTCCATGGCTCACGCTCATGTATTGCGTGAAGATTGAAAAAGTTTGAGAACATCAAAAGTATGAAACAATTGCTTGGCTTGTCATCAGGGTTGTGCATGATTTAAATATTTTGTGTAGTGAAGATAGAGCATAGCTAGACTATATGATTTTGTAGGGATAGCTTTCTTTGGCCATGTTATTTTGAGAAGACATGATTGCTTTGTTAGTATGCTTGAAGTATTATTATTTTTATGTCAATATTAAACTTTTGTCTTGTATCCTATGGATCTGAACATTCATGCAAAAATGAAGAAAAATTACTTAGAGAAATATGTTAGGTAGCATTCCACATCAAAAATTCTGTTTTTATCATTTACCAACTTGAGGATGAGAAGGAATTAAGCTTGGGGATGCTGATACGTCTCCAACGTATCTATAATTTTTGATTGTTCCATGCTATTATATTATCAACCTTGGATGTTTTATATGCATGTATATGCTGCTTTATATTTTTTTTTGGGACTAACCTATTAACCCAGAGCCCAGTGCCAGTTTCTGTTTTTCCTTGTTTTAGAGTATCACTGAAAAGGAAAATCAAACGGAGTCCTATTGACCTGAAACTTCAAAGAACTTATTTTTGGAAGGAAAGCAACCTGATGGACTGGGAGTGCATGTCAGGAAAGAAACGAGGGAGCCACAAGGTAGGGGGGCGCGCCCACCCCCCTAGGGCGCGCCCTACACCCTCGTGGGCCCCTCGTGCCCCCCTGACGTACTTCTTCCACCTATATATCTCCATATACCCAAAAAACATTCGTAGCCATCGAAAACCAATCTAGACCCGTTCCGGCACCCTGCCTGAGGGGGCAATCCCTCTCCGGTGGCCATCTTCATCATCTCGATGCTCTCCATGACGAGGAGGGAGTAGTTCTCCCTCGGGGCTGAGGGTATGTACCAGTAGTTATGTGTTTGATCTCTCTCTCTCTCTCGTGTTCCTGAGGTGATACGATCTTGATGTATCGTGAGCTTTGCTATTATAGTTGGATCCTATGATGTTTCTCCCCCTCTACTCTCTTTTTATGAATTGAGTTTCCCCTTTGAAGTTATCTTATCGGATTGAGTCTTTAAAGATTTGAGAACACTTGATGTATGTCTTGCCGTGCATATCTGTGGTGACAATGGGATACCACATGATTCACTTGATGTATGTTTTGGTGATCAACTTGCGGGTTCCGCCCATGAACCTATGCATAGGGGTTGGCACACGTTTTCGTCGTGATACTCCGGTAGAAACTTTGGGGCACTCTTTGAGGTTCTATGTGTTGGTTGAATAGATGAATCTGAGATTGTGTGATGCATATCCTATAATCATACTCACGGATACTTGAGGTGACAATGGAGTATCTAGGTGACATTAGGGTTTTGGTTGATTTGTATCTTAAGGTGTTATTCTAGTACGAACTCTAGGGCTGTTTGTGACACTTATAGGAATAGCCCAACGGATTGATTGGAAAGAATAACTTTGAGGTGGTTTCGTACCCTACCATAATCTCTTTGTTTGTTCTTCGCTATTAGTGACTTTGGAGTGACTCTTTGTTGCATGTTGAGGGATAGTTATGTGATCCAATTATGTTATTATTGTTGAGAGGACTTGCACTAGTGAAAGTATGAACCCTAGGCCTGGTTTCCTAGCATTGCAATACCGTTTACGCTCACTTTTATCATTAGTTACCTTGCTGTTTTTATATTTTCAGATTACAAAAACTATTATCTACTATTCATATACCACTTGTATCACCATCTCTTCGCCGAACTAGTGCACCTATACATTTTACCATTGTATTGGGTCTGTTGGGGACACAAGAAACTCTTTGTTATTTGGTTTCAGGGTTGCTTGAGAGAGACCATGTTCATCCTACGCCTCCTATGGATTGATAAACCTTAGGTCATCCACTTGAGGGAAATTTGCTACTGTCCTACAAACCTCTGCACTTGGAGGCCCAACAATGTCTACAAGAAGAAGGTTGTGTAGTAGACATCATTGATCTCTCTCTCTCTGTCTCTCTCTCGTGTTCTTGAGGTGTTACGATCTTGATGTATCGCGAGCTTTGCTATTATAGTTGGATCTTATGTTTCTCCTCCCCCTCTACTCTCTTGTAATGGATTGATTTTCCCCTTTGAAGTTATCTTATCAGATTGAGTCTTTTTAGATTTGAGAACACTTGATGTATGTCTTGCCATGCGTATCTGTGGTGACAATAGGATATCACGTGATTCACTTGATGTATGTTTTGGTGATCAACTTGCGGGTTCCACCCATGAACCCATGCATAGGGGTTGGCACACGTTTTCGTCGTGATTCTCCAGTAGAAAATTTGGGGCACTCTTTGAGGTCCTATGTGTTGGTTGAATAGATGAATCTGAGATTGTGTGATGCATATCGTATAATCATACCCACGGATACTTGAGGTGACGTTGGAGTATCTAGGTGACATTAGGGTTTTGGTTGATCTGTGTCTTAAGGTGTTATTGTAGTACGAACTCTAGGGCTGTTTGTGACACTTATAGGAATAGCCCAACGAATTGATTGGAAAGAATAACTTTGAGGTGGTTTCGTACCCTACCATAATCTCTTCATTCGTTCTCTGCTATTAGTGACTTTGGAGTGACTCTTTGTTGCATGTTGAGGGATAGTTATGTGATCCAATTATGTTATTATTGTTGAGAGGACTTGAACTAGTGAAAGTATGAACCCTAGGCCTTGTTTCAACACATTGCAATACCGTTTACGCTCACTTTTATCATTAGTTACCTTGCTGTTTTTATATTTTCAGATTACAAAAACTATTATCTACCATCCATATACCACTTGTATCACCATCTCTTCGCCGAACTAGTGCACCTATATACAATTTACCATTGTATTGGGTGTGTTGGGGACACAAGAGACTCTTTGTTATTTGGTTGCAGGGTTGCTTGAGAGAGACCATCTTCATCCTACGCCTCCTACGGATTGATAAACCTTAGGTCATCCACTTGAGGGAAATTTGCTACTGTCCTACAAACCTCTGCACTTGGAGGCCCAACAACGTCTACAAGAAGAAGGTTGTGTAGTAGACATCAAGAGCCCACTCCTCCACTTTTTCCTTGCCTCTTTCCTCCACATATGCAAAAATGCCATGTAAAGCAGGCTTATAGCTCACTATTGTACTCCTTCCGTTCCAAAATTGATGACCCAACTTTGTACTAACTTAAAGTTAAGTTAGTACAAAGTTGAGTCATCTATTTTGGAACGGATGGATGTAACATCCCAAAGTTCCAATTTGGAATGTTATGCATTAGATCATCATTGCATATCATATTTTATTGCATTTTGGCTTGATCCTAGAAATTCTACGCAACTCAAGGACCCACGGAGAGAGTTGGGGATTTCGTTATTTTCATATTTGAGTTTTCCCGAATTTTGAAAAGAGGATCGTTTGATTTTCATTATTTCCTCTTCGAATATTTATTTTATGAAAATAAAAGAGAGGGGATAAAATGAGTTCCCCGAAATAAAGAAATATTGGAGATTTAATATTAAAATCAAGTAAGATTTTATTTGGAGTTTTTATCGCTATTTTATTTGAATTAGGAAATATATGCATTTTTGAAAATTGCATTAGAGGCCCAAATAAATTTTCACCTTGTCCGCTAGAATTTTCGAGGACGGGGAAAATTTATTTTAGGATTTTTGGAGTACGTTTAGTATTTCTTTTCTTTGTTTTTCTGAGCGGTATTTTTTTAAAAAAAGTCAACCAACCTAACCGGGCTGTGTCCGCCTGGGACACTAGCCTGGCCGGCCCTTTAATGCCGCAAGGGCCCGAGCCGCCAGTGCCCCGCCCGAAACCCTAGTGCCGCCGCCCGAACCGCCCTGCCGCCACCGGTTCCGCTCCGCCGCTGCCGCCGCGTCGCCCTCGCCCCCTTGCAGCACCGCCGCTGCCCCGGAGCTACCGCTGCCCCGTTCCGCCACCCCGCCGCCGGATCCCCTCGCCGCCGACGGCCAGCCCCGCCGGAGTCGCCACCGACCTCGCCGGACCTTGCTGAGGTAGCCCGCCGCCGCCGCCGGTTTTCGTTAAGAAACCGTTCAGTGTTTTTGAAAACCCTAGTTTTCTTATTTAGATCGGTTTTTTTGGGTTTAGTTATTTAGCGAACGCCCATTCGTACATTCGTTTTAACGAACAGTTTTCATCCGTTAACCGCAGAGAGCGAACGTTCGTTCCTTAGCCTGTTCGTCAGTTTTCTTTTTCCAGGGTTTTTCCGCGATTATTTTCGATCACGATTTCTGCCCTAATCTTCGTTCTAGTATAACTTTTTGCTCGTTTATCGAAATCAGGCGATTCAAGCGCCTAGATCTTCGTTTCAAAGCCCTCTTTCTATTTAACCAACTTGAACAAGATTTTGCTACTGTAAAATTTGACTTAAGTCCAGATTAGTAAACGGATCTTGTTTCTTTCATAGTTTGAGTTTCATTGCTTCGTTTGGTTTGATTCTTTTTGCAAACCGGAGTTCTTAAGTTGAACTTTCTGGTTAGAGTTCTTATTTGAGTTTTACCCTTGCTTCTAGTTGAGTGCTTATTGTATGCTTGTTTGTTTGCGATAGAGTACCTGGAGTGCGAAGCTTGCTACAACGAGTCTCTAGGTTTCACAGATCATCAGCAAGGCAAGTAACACTTTGATCATACCCTTTTACTACCCAGTTTTATTTGCATTAGATCAATCCTCAAACAATTGCATGGTTAGGATCTGATTAAATTGTGGGTTTTGGGAAGTAGATGAGGTAGTACCTATTCACCTGTTTATTTTTTTCAAACCTATGGGAGTTACTTCTACGTTTGCTTATATTGCTATGCTATGCTCGTAGACGTGGATTGGGTTTGAGTGCTTTCATGACAGATGTGCAGGACCCCAATTCCAAGTCACATCGATCTAGCCGGTAACACCTCATATCACTTTGCGGCCTCACA
Source organism: Triticum urartu (assembly GCF_003073215.2). Taxonomy (NCBI): domain Eukaryota; kingdom Viridiplantae; phylum Streptophyta; class Magnoliopsida; order Poales; family Poaceae; genus Triticum; species Triticum urartu. Next base: position 409,666,688 of record NC_053023.1, read on the forward strand.
CACGGTATCCCACGGGTGTCGCCTTACCATGGCCCGGGACCGTTTGCACCTTTTGGCTCACGTATATGATAGTGTCGCTAGCATCCATATGACAGAGAACCCGGGCCGACATGGCTAGTCGTGAACACAAAGCGGCACAGACCTATGGAGACAGGCATACATGAATCACATCGAACATGTCGGTCATCAGCGAGTGATTTCGGGCTGTAGCACTGGGCTAACAGGACTCCGGGGAACCGGGGCTGTAGCAGGCTAGGCAGGACTCCGGAAATCACCGCGTGACATTTCCCCGAAGGGACAGACATAGGAACGAAGTGAAACACATGCCGGCCAGTCAAGTGTCCTGAACAGTAGTGCTGGGCTAGCAGGACTCCGGTGAACCGGGCTGTAGCGGACTACTATGGCTCGAGGAACACTAGACTACATTTCCCCATAAGAAAGGCTGCCAAGGATAAACAACTAGATTGTCGGATCCCACTCATACCAAGCATTTCAATCATACACACAATATGCCCGATATGAGTACATACAACATGGCATCACAACAAAACTCTACAACTCAAGTACTTTATTTAAAGGCTCCAGGAGAGCCATACATAACATGTTCATACAGATAGGGGTCACATGACCCGACACTCAAGTCATACAAACATACAAGCACATGCGGAAGCAACTAGTCTGAGTACAGACTCTAGAAAGAAAGAAGGCTTCTCGAAGCCTGTCTATCTACATAGGGCCCTCCATGGCCAGGATCACCACCTGGGTGGCTAGTCACTCGTCGACGTCAAGGTCTACGTAGAACCCATCGGAGGGGGCGGTGTTGTCGTCTGAAAACAGTAATTAAGCAAACATGAGTACAAAGGTACTCAGCAAGTCTTACATCAGAACCTACTATACATGCTTATTCTCAAGAAGGTGGTGGGGTTAATGCAGCAAGCCAGCTTTGACTCTTGGCTAAGCTATCCTACGGAACTTCACCAGTAAAATAGTTTTCGCACACGAGTCCACTACTCACCAACACAATACTCCACCGGGGATCCTCCCTCGTCATCCTACGAGAGGGCCATCCTCGGTACTCACACTTATCTTGAGTCTTTTAGTAGTATCCATTAACTTGTCTATGAACTGTATAGGCAACCAAGTAGTCCTTTACCCGACGCGGCTATTCGAATAGTTTTATACCCTGCAGGGGTGTACTTCTTCATACACGCTTTCACCACTTACCGCCGTTTACACGACATGTACTCGGCAACCTTCAAGCGGAAGCCCAGCGAGGGTGTCGGCCACGGCCTACCTAAACACTTAAGTCTCTAGTCCAGGTTTATCGCCTATCCAGGTTCCATCCGCAGGGAGTCCGGCCGAGGTTTCCACATACGGCCCCGAACGATGTGAACAGGGTCCCGAGACGCCTAACGGGCGCCCGGCATACCCGGCCACGGTGTATCTACCGCAACATAGCCCACCCCTAGGGTCAGCGCTACGCACGGCCGCCAACACATAACCTACAAACACCAGAAACTAGTTGCAACTCCTGGACAGAGTACTAGGGTGGTTAAGAAGCCGAGAGGGTCAATTAAGGATCCCAATGCATGGTAGTAGCTGAATCTTAAATCACACATACAGATCTCAGTTCTTAGGGACGGCCTCAATGAAACAACCCACCATGTACTCCTACATGGCCTCTCATCGATACCTTTACCAAAACATGTTCAACACATCCCTCACATTACCGACATAAGCATTTCACTCTAGCCCATCACCCAGATGAACCAGACCTGACACAACTCTAAGCATAGCAGGCATAGCAAGGTAGGAATCACATACATGGCTCAATCAACTCCTACACATGCTAGTGGGTTTCATCTAGTTACTGTGGCAATGACAGGTCATGCAGAGGATAAGGGTTCAACTACCGTAGCACACAGCAGTTTGAATCGCGTTGTCTTAATGCAGTAAACAAGAGCAGAAGCGAGAACATGGGTTTGTATCGGAATGATCAATGGTTGCTTGCCTGATGGAGTGGTAGTGGGATACTGCCCTTCAGTTGGATACTCGTGAATATCCTCGGAGGCAGAACCTACCACGAAGAACACATCGGAACACAATCAACACATGACGATATGCAACAATATGATGCATGCTATGACATGGCAATATGAATGTGTCTTGGCCTAATGCAAGTTATAATAGAAAGGAATGAACTCATTTGAATCAAAGATTCAAATATTAGCTCATTAAACATGGCCTTAATAGTGCATTTCCTTATTCTGCTTAGACAGCAAGGTAAACTTGTTTTGTCATGCATGAAACCATTACATATGGATAGAATGAATTTTTCTGATCATTTTATCATATATAAATCTTTGCATTTGGAGCTATGGTTGATTTTCTATGATTTTTAGAAGTTTTAACTATTTTCTGGAATTTCCTGAATAAAAATAAATCCAGAAAATGCATTACTACGTCAGCATTGCGTCATGCTGACCTCAGCAGGTCAAAGGCTCCAGCCCAGGTCAAACCTGACTGGTGGGCCCCTTCTGTCAGCCTCTCAGCTAATTAACAGGATTAGATTAACACTAATTAGCTGTCAGTGGGGCCTGGGCCCACATGTCAGTGACTGATTTAATTAAAATTAATTAAAACTAATCCTAAATTAGTTAGCAGACCGGCTCCACCTGTCATAGACTCAGGGGGGGGTCTACCTGGGCCCACCCAGGGGTCAAACTCGCCGGCGTTGAGCCACCGGCGAGGCCGAGACGGCGGAGGGCTTCGGATTTGGTCCTCCGGTGACCAAATCGACGGCGGAGACGTGCTACGCGTAGCTGGGGCTCGTGCGCATCTAGTGGAGCAAGTGGGAGGAGCTGGGGTGGAGCGAGCTCACCGGAATCGAGCTCGTGGCAGCGGCCGGAGTTCGGACGGGGTGGGTTTCGACGCTGCGGTGCACGGGAGGAAGAGCTGGTGGTGGCTACGGGCTCCTGGTGCTGCACTGAGCACAACGGTGAGCTTGGCTTTGAGCCACTGTGGCTCTGGCCACGACGGCGCCATGGCCGACGGCGGGGAGCTCTCGGGTGCGGTGGAAACGGCGGCTACAGAGGCCAAACGAGCACGGGAGCTAGGGGGAAAGGAAGAGGAGCTCACAGCGAAGTCGGGGAGGGGGTCAAAGAGCTCGGGGAGGTCCTGGCGACGGCGAATCGGCCGGAGATGGCTCGGGTGCCCGAGGTTGAAGACGAGGGCGTAGACGGCGTTCGGCGGCGTTTGGGGTCGCGTGGGTCGGCGAAGAGGTCCAGGGCGACGAGGCGGAGCTATTGGGCTCGTCGGAGGGGCGAGGGAGTGGCTGTGGTGGCAGCTACGGCGATCGGCGGCGAGGTTCGCGCTCGGCCACCGCGGGATAGAGTTAGGGAGACGAGGGGGAGAGTGCGAGAGGATGAGAGGTGGGCGTCGGGGTCGCGTGGCACCCCTAGGCGTCTCCATGCGTCGGCAGAAGCAGGAGGTGGCCGGCGTGTGGCCGCGGGCGCCGGCCACGCGCTCCGCGTCCTTCTGGCGCGAGGAGGACGACGACTGGCGAAGCCAGTAGGCTGGGCCGAGCCAGGTGGGCTGGCCAGCTCAGGTAAGGCCCAGGTGGGCTTCCCTCTCCTTTTTTTTAATTTGTTTATGTTTTCTATTTAACTGCAACTGTTGGGCTTTATTAAAAATACTAAAACATTTCCAAAAATCCTGAAAATAATTGTGGGCTCTGTTTAGATTATTTCCAACAGCAAACATTTATTTCCAGAATTATTTGGGCATTTAAATTATTTTATAGCATTTAAATGCCCAAATTCAAATACTTATGATTTAATTCAATGACCTTCTGTTGACCTAGAAAAATGTGCACCAATTTTGCCAGGGGTTTTAACCCAAGACAAAGAGGGTGAACTTTTTAGAAGGGCATTTCAGGTTCATTGAAAATAATTTTAGTAAACCCTAGTTGTTTCCAAGGGGGTGTTGGGCGTTTCTGCCTTCCCCATTTCAAATTTAAGAGAAATTTAAACATGATGCACATTCTAATGCTTGAACTAGCTAGGGTGTGACAACTCACCCCCACTCAAAAGAATCTCGTCCCGAGATTTAGGATCCTCTGGAAAGAAGGTGGGGTACTCAAGTCGAAGACGATCCTCCCTTTCCCAAGTGGCTTCTTTCTCGGAATGGTGTGACCATTGAACCTTGAGAAACTTGATATTCTGACGTCGAGTGGTACGCTCGGCCTGATCAAGGATACGAACGGGATATTCCCGATAGGAGAGGTTATCTTGTAGATCAAGCGTTTCGTGGTCCACTCCACGGATAGGATCCGCGAAGCAACGCCTGAGTTGTGAAACGTGGAAGACATCGTGAACTCTGGAAAGATGCGGAGGTAGTTCCAATTGGTAGGCAACTTCTCCTCGTTCGGCAAGAATGCGAAAGGGTCCAATGTAACGAGGGGCCAATTTGCCTTTGATACCGAAACGATGGGTTCCCTTTAACGGAGTAACCCGAAGGTAAGCCTTCTCGTCGACTACATAAGTCACAGGCTTATGTTTACGATCATATTGACTCTTTTGACGAGATTGGGCTGTTTTCAATTTCTCACGAATAACGCGAACCTGCTCTTCTGCTTCCTGAATCATATCCGGGCCAAAGAGTTGTCTTTCCCCGGTTTCTGACCAGTTAAGAGGCGTTCGACATTTTCGTCCATAGAGAACTTCAAAAGGAGCCTTGCCTAAGCTGGCTTGATAACTATTGTTATAAGCAAACTCCGCGAATGGAAGGCATTTCTCCCAACTCATTCCGAACGAGATGACAGAAGCTCGGAGCATATCTTCCAGAATTTGATTGACTCGCTCTACTTGACCACTTGATTGAGGATGGAAGGCAGTAGTAAAAGAGAGACGAGTTCCCATAGCATTTTGGAAACTTTCCCAAAATCGAGAGGTGAAGAGACTCCCACGGTCTGAGTTAATTTCCAATGGAACACCATGAAGAGACACTATTCGGGGATGTATAATTCGGCTAGCTGGCTAGCGGTGATACTCTCACGAACAGGTAGGAAATGGGCTACTTTGGAAAGACGGTCGATCACGACAAAGATGGCATTATTCCCTCTCTTGGTCCTGGGAAACCCAGTGATGAAATCCATACTGATTTTATCCCATTTCCATTCGGGGATAGCCAAAGGTTGAAGGGTGCCAGCAGGCCGTTGATGCTCTGCTTTAACACGACGACAAACGTCGCAATTAGCAATGTATTGAGCGATTTCTCTCTTCATCCTAGTCCACCAAAACCTCTGGCGTAGGTCTTGATACATCTTAGTACTATCGGGATGAATGGTGAGAGGGGATTCATGAGCTTCCTTAAGGATCAACTGGCGCAGATGTTGTTTCTTGGGAACCACCAAACGGTTCTCGAAGACAGCACCTCGCTCATCCATGGAGAAACATTTAGCAACTCCGCTAGCGATGTTTTCCTTAATCCGGGATATGCCCTTATCATACCGCTGGGCGGTTATGATTTGATCCATAAGGGTAGGTTTCGCCACCAGGGTGGATAGGAATCCTCGAGGAACAATGTGAAGGTTAAGCTTACGGAATTCCTCATGGAGAGGTGGTTGACTCTGTTGTAACACCAGGTTGTTACAATAGGATTTACGGCTTAGTGCATCAGCCATAACATTGGCTTTACCTAGGGTGTAAGTTATTCCTAAGTCGTAATCCGAGATCAACTCAACCCAACGTCTTTGCCTGAGATTCAAGTCTGGTTGGGTGAAGATATATTTCAAACTTTGGTGATCGGTGAAGATCTCGCAACGATTACCGAGGAGGTAATGTCGCCAGGTTTTAAGTGCATGGACTACAGCTGCAAGCTCTAGATCATGTGTGGGATAATTTTCCTCATGTGGGTGTAATTGCCGTGAAGCATAGGCAATTACCTGACAATCCTGCATGAGTATGCAACCTAGTCCTTGTCGCGAGGCGTCGCAGTAGATAATAAAGTCCTTGGAGAAATCTGGTGGTACCAGTACGGGAGCAGATGTCAGGCATCTTTTCAGTTCCTGAAAGCTGAACTCGCACTGTGGAGTCCACTCGAACTTTTTATCTTTCTTGAGGAGTTCAGTTAGAGGTTTAGCAACCTTGGAGAAATTCTCGACGAAGCGGCGGCAATAGCTCGCTAAGCCAAGGAAACTCCGAACTTGCTTGACCGTCTCAGGTGGAGTCCAATCAAGGACGGCTTGAACTCGCTCGGGATTGACAGCAATACCCTTGCCAGAGATTACATGGCCTAGATAGGTCACCTCTGGCAACCAAAATTCACACTTGGAGAATTTGGCATAAAGGCGATGCTCTCAAAGTTTCATCAATACCAGCCTTAGATGTTCGGCATGTTCCTCTTCATTCTTGGAGTAGATGAGTATGTCATCGAGGTATACTACGATGAATTTATCCAAGTACTCCATGAAAACCGAGTTCACTAACCGCGAGAAGGTGGCTGGGGCATTGGTTAAACCAAAGGACATGACAGTGTACTCGTATTGGCCATAACGAGTAACAAAGGCCGTTAGGGAATGTCCCCGTTTCTGATTTTGATTTGATGGTAGCCCAACCTCAAATCCATCTTGGAAAAGATTGAGGATCCAGCGAGCTGATCATACAGATCGTTAATCCTGGGAAGCGGGTATTTGTTTTTGATGGTGACCAGGTTGACAGGGCGGTAGTCCACAACCATTCGATCCGTTCCATCCTTCTTCTTGATGAAGAGGACGGGGCAAGCCCAAGGAGAGGAACTAGGACAGATGAAACCTTTTTTCAAGGACTCATCGAGTTGGTTCTTAAGCTCGGCTAGTTCTAAGGGTGCCATCTTGTAGGGTCTTCTAGAAATTGGAACGGTTCCTGGAACAAGGTCTATCACAAACTCGACATCCCTGTCAGGTGGAACACCTGGCAATTCTTCTGGAAAGACATCCGGAAAGTCTCGGACTACCGGAACATCCTCAAGGTCTGGAAGGGGGTTGGCATTTAAGGAGTAAAGCTGGCGCTTGGCCACTCGAGTTAAGACATTGACTGTCTTCCCCGATGGGTGAGTAAGTTGAACGGTTCTAGTGGCACAATCGATCTTAGCATAATGAGCTGACATCCAGTCCATACCCAAGATGATGTTTATGTCCGTGGATTTGAGAGCTATTAAGGATGCAAGGAAGACAAGTCTATCGACAAGGATTTCGTTCCCATGGCTTACTCTAGAATTTTGCCATCTAGAGCCAGGAGTTTGAATTTCCATGGTAGAGGGCATGTCACAGAATGTCGTGTTGTGCATTCGAGCATAGTTCTCGGATATGAATGAATGAGATGCTCCAGTATCGAAAAGAACAGATGCCGGATGGCAGTTAACAAGGAGCGTACCAAGGACGACGTTGGGATCCTCATGAGCCTCCTCGGCTGAAACATGGTTGACATGGCCACGTGTAGTGGTGGCCGGCTTGGCGTAGAATGTTTTTCCCGCGGGCTTACCACGGCCAACAGACTTTCCAGTTTGAACGGGGTTGTTGTTCTGGGGACACTCTCGGCTATAGTGACCCGGCTCTCCACACTTAAAGCATGTCACCACATTGGGGCGTGGAGCAGCATTAGCAGCTGGGCCACCATAGGGCTTGGGCGGTGCAAATTGCTGGTTGGGACGAGGCGCCTCAAAGGATGGCCTCGGAATGAACCTGGGTGGCAGTGCCGTGCTTGGGATCCACACCCGGCGCTTCTGAGCTCCAGAGCCGGATGAAGATCCAAAGTCACGGGAGTGCTTGCGTGAAGCGTCATAATCAGTCTGGCCTGTCTCAGCACTGATGGCTTTATTAACCAACTTCTGAAAGGAGGTGCACTCATGCAGACGAAGATCGCGGCGAAGCTCAGGGCTAAGTCCCTTGCGGAACCTTGCTTGCTTCTTAGCGTTAGTAGATACCTCTTCGGGAGCATAGCGTGCCAGATTTCCAAATTCACGACTATAAGCATCCATAGTCAGTCTTCCTTGGGTGAAGTTGCAGAACTCCTCCCTCTTGCGATCCATGAGACCTTCCGGAATGTGATGCTCGTGGAAAGCCTCACTGAACTCAGCCCAAGTAGTAACTTGGCCGACCGGGCGCATAGCTTCGAAGTTTTCCCACCAAAGGCTAGCAGGGCCTTCGAGATGATAGGCAGCATAGGTAACCTTGTCGGCTTCGGCTACGTTGGCAGAACGTAGCTTGTGAGTGATGCTGCGAAGCCAGTCATCCGCGTCGAGGGGTTCGACGGAATGGTTAAACTTTGGTGGGTACAGCTTGATAAAGTCATTGATTGACACCAAGTCATTTCGTGGGTGGCGTGCAGTGTTCTTCTCAATCCGCTCTAGCAGGCGGTTAGTCTCACGCTTGTTTCTTTCCGCCTCCAGCATTACTTCGGCCAGAGAAGGCGGGTGAGGCAGATTTTCACCCCTAGCTGCACTGGCTTCCCCCTGCTCCGAGGCAGCAGGGTTGCTGCGGGTGTTGACCATCCTAGGAGAAAACAAGACAATGGTTTAGATAAGGATGGCTCAAACTTAGCAAGGAAGTGCAGAATGTAATGGATAACACGGAATGCAGAGATGTTCATCCATATGTCATGGTAATATAAAACTGCCATATATATACCAACGGTCATACACATCATACATAGTTTAGTACAAGCCCAGGCTACAGTACAACTATGATGAAAGACATTACATCTCATCGGAGGCATTCCAAGCTCCTATACATTATTTGTCTACACCTCCAGAATTGATTACACACAAAGTCATATTCCACAAATCACGCAGGACAGTGGAGATACAACTACTACAATACTAGTGGTACTACTACTAACTCAGACAGCTCCGTAGTAGTTCTCATAGAAGTCACCTCCATAGCCTGGAAGTTCAACGTGACCATCCGGGAACAGACGGTCCTGAGGAGCCTGTGGACCATAGAGGCTAGGATGAGGTCTTGGACCAACAAACGGTGGCCTGCGGGGACCACGGGGTGGGGTGATGCCTCCCACATCACGCCAATCCACCATGTCTGGCAGAGCTGATCTCACAGGATACAGATCCCTTCTATCCATATATCCAGCTTGCACCGCAGGTGCAAACCGAGTCAATGTGGCCCAATGATCAGCACGGGTATTGAAAAGCTCCAGCCTCAAGGCCCGATTCTCTCGGTCCTTATCTTCAAGCATCTCGGCAGTGGTACGACTTAATGAGTCCTCCTGAATGGAGTCAGCATAGATAGCCTGAAGATACCCTTGCGCTCTCGGAAGTGAAGCTGGCATGTAATGGAAGTCAGTGTTCCGAAGCAGGCCAGTCCGGACTCGCAAGATGGTCATCATGGAATAGGCAGCATCCTGCACAGCCATCTCAACAGTAACCCCGAGTCCATAGGAACAGTGAAGGGGCTCGGTAGATCCAGGATAAGAAGGAAATATCCTGACGGTGCAGAGATATTGGCTTTGATTAAAGTCGCGGAACTGCTCTTCGACGGTGTATTCGGGATACCAACGGTAGCCTGCCTCGATCATTACCCGGACTAACATAGCAGTATGACCGGGCACGTCGAGGCACCGGGTCAGGCGAACCACTTGGTTTTGAACACGGTTGGCCATCTAAAAGCACAACCACAATGCAAAGACATCAGAATTTCTAGGGAAAATTGGACAGCATAACAGCTGTAAATGCTCAGAAAAAGATTTGAGACGTCCACAACAGTTCGCAATACCACTCAACATCATCATATCAAGGTTATGATCCAATTAGCAACATACTAGGAATAGTAGAAACTAAACTGGTACTTGTAACAACAATCCTATAAGCTACTACGGATTAGTAACACGTGAACCTGATAGAAGAAGAGAGCCTAATCCTTAACCCACGTTGAATGAGAAGAGAATGACTCAGATCCGAGACATAGGGTAAAGGAGTAAAAGAGCCTTACGTTCCCTCCCACAATCAATTCCCCTACATATAACTAAAGCATTTCTAGACTCGACATCGACCAGTTTGGCTCAACGAACCTACAGGCAGTCCGGCTCTCATGCCAACGCTGTCAGGACCCCGATTACAAGTCACATCGATCTAGCCGGTAACACCTCATATCACTTTGCGGCCTCACGCACGGTATCCCAAGGGTGTCGCCTTACCATGGCCCGGGACCGTTTGCACCTTTTGGCTCACGTATATGATAGTGTCGCTAGCATCCATATGACAGAGAACCCAGGCCGACATGGCTAGTCGTGAACCCAAAGCGGCACAGACCTATGGAGACAGGCATACATGATCACATCGAACATGTCGGTCATCAGCGAGTGATTCCGGGCTGTAGCACTGGGCTAACAGGACTCCGGGGAACCCAGGCTGTAGAAGGCTAGGCAGGACCCCGGAAGTCACCGCGTGACATTTCCCCGAAGGGACAGACATAGGAACGAAGTGAAACACATGCCGGCCAGTCAAGTGTCCTGAACAGTAGTGCTGGGCTAGCAGGACTCTGGTGAACCGGGCTGTAGCGGACTACTATGGCTAGAGGAACACTAGACTACATTTCCCCATAAGAAAGGCTGCCAAGGATAAACAACTAGATTGTCGGATCCCACTCATACCAAGCATTTCAATCATACACACAATATGCCCGATATGAGTACATACAACATGGCATCACAACAAAACTCTACAACTCAAGTACTTTATTTAAAGGCTCCAGAGAGCCATACATAACATGTTCATACAGATAGGGGTCACATGACCCGACACTCAAGTCATACAAACATACAAGCACGTGCGGAAGCAACTAGTCTGAGTACAGACTCTAGAAAGAAAGAAGGCTTCCCGAAGCCTGTCTATCTACATAGGGCCCTCCATGGCCAGGATCACCACCTGGGTGGCTAGTCACTCGTCGACGTCAAGGTCTACGTAGAACCCATCGGAGGGGGCGGTGTTGTCGTCTGAAAATAGTAATTAAGCAAACACGAGTACAAAGGTACTCAGCAAGTCTTACATCAGAACCTACTATACATGCTTATTCCCAAGAAGGTGGTGGGGTTAATGCAGCAAGCCAGCTATGACTCTTGGCTAAGCTATCCTACGGAACTTCACCAGTAAAATAGTTTTCGCACACGAGTCCACTACTCACCAACACAATACTCCACCGGGGATCCTCCCTCGTCATCCTACGAGAGGGCCATCCTTGGTACTCACACTTATCTTGAGTCTTTTATTAGTATCCATTAACTTGTCTATGAACTATATAGGCAACCAAGTAGTCCTTTACCGCGGACGCGGCTATTCGAATAGTTTTATACCCTGCAGGGGTGTACTTCTTCATACACGCTTTCACCACTTACCGCCGCTTACACGACATGTACTCGGCTACCTTCAAGCGGAAGCCCAGCGGGGGTGTCGGCCACGGCCTACCTAAACACTTAAGTCTCTAGTCCAGGTTTATCGCCTATCCAGGTTCCATCCGCAGGGAGTCCGGCCGAGGTTTGCACATACGGCCCGGAACGATGTGAACAGGGTTCCAAGACGCCTAACGGGCGCCCGGCATACCCGGCCATGGTGTATCTACCGCAACATAGCCCACCCCTAGGGTCAGCGCTACGCACGGCCGCCAACACATAACCTAGAAACACCAGAAACTAGTTGCAACTCCTGGACAGAGTACTAGGGTGGTTAAGAAGCCGAGAGGGTCAATTAAGGATCCCAATGCATGGTAGTAGCTGAATCTTAAATCACACATACAGATCTCAGTTCTTAGGGACGGCCTCAATGAAACAACCCACCATGTACTCCTACATGGCCTCACATCGATACCTTTACCAAAACATGTTCAACACATCCCTCACATTACCGGCATAAGCATTTCACTCTGGCCCATCACCCAGATGAACCAGACCTGACACGACTCTAAGCATAGCAGGCATAGCAAGGTAGGAATCACATACATGGCTCAATCAACTCCTACACATGCTAGTGGGTTTCATCTAGTTACTGTGGCAATGACAGGTCATGCAGAGGATAAGGTTCAACTAGCGTAGCACACAGCAGTTTGAATCGCGTTGTCTTAATGCAGTAAACAAGAGCAGAAGCGAGAACATGGGTTTGTATCGGAATGATCAATGGTTGCTTGCATGATGGAGTGGTAGTGGGATACTGCCCTTCAGTTGGATACTCGTGAATATCCTCGAAGGCAGAACCTACCACGAAGAACACATCGGAACACAATCAACACAAGACGATATGCAACAATATGATGCATGCTATGACATGGCAATATGAATGTGTCTTGGCCTAATGCAAGTTATAATAGAAAGGAATGAACTCATTTGAATCAAAGATTCAAATATTAGCTCATTAAACATGGCCTTAATAGTGCATTTCCTTATTCTGCTTAGACAGCAAGGTAAACTTGTTTTGTCATGCATGAAACCATTACAGATGGATAGATTGAATTTTTCTGATCATTTTTCATATATAAATCTTTGCATTTGGAGCTATGGTTGATTTTCTATGATTTTTAGAAGTTTTAACTATTTTCTGGAATTTCCTGAATAAAAATAAATCCAGAAAATGCATTACTGCGTCAGCATTGCGTCATGCTGACCTCAGCAGGTCAAAGGCGCCAGCCCAGGTCAAACCTGACTGGTGGGCCCCTTCTGTCAGCCTCTCAGCTAAATAACAAGATTAGATTAACACTAATTAGCTGTCAGTGGGGCCTGGGCCCACATGTCAGTGACTGATTTAATTAAAATTAACTAAAACTAATCCTAAATTAGTTAGCAGACCGGCCCCACCTGTCATAGACTCAGGGGGGGTCTACCTGGGCCCACACAGGGGTCAAACTGGGTCAAACTCGCCGGCGTTGAGCCGCCGGCGAGGCCGAGACGGCGGAGGGCTTCGGATTTGGTCCTCCAGTGACCAAATCGACGGCGGAGACGTGCTACGCATAGCTGGGGCTCGTGCGCATGTAGTGGAGCAAGTGGGAGGAGCTGGGGTGGAGCGAGCTCACCGGAATCGAGCTCGTGGCAGCGGCCGGAGTTCGGACGGGGTGGGTTTCGACGCTACGGTGCACGGGAGGAAGAGCTGGTGGTGGCTACGGGCTCCTGGTGCTGCACTGAGCACAACGGCGAGCTTGGCTTCGAGCCACTGTGGCTCTGGCCACAACGGCGCCATGGCCGACGGCGGGGAGCTCTCAGGTGCGGTGGAAACGGTGGCTACAGAGGCCAAACGAGCACGGGAGCTAGGGGGAAAGGAAGAGGAGCTCACAACGGAGTCGGAGAGGGGGTCAGCGAGCTCGGGTAGGTCCTAGCGACGGCGAATCGGCCGGAGACGGCTCGGGTGCCCGAGGTTGAAGACGAGGGCGTAGACGGCGTTCGGCGGTGTTTGGGGTCGCGTGGGTCGGCGAAGAGGTCCAGGGCGACGAGGCGGAGCTATTGGGCTCGTCGGAGGGGCGAGGGAGTGGTTGTGGTGGCAGCTACGGCGATCGGCGGCGAGGTTCGCGCTTGGCCACCGCGGGAGAGAGTGAGGGAGACGAGGGGGAGAGTGCGAGAGGATGAGAGGGGGACGTGGGGGTCGTGTGGCACCCCTAGGCGTCTCCATGCGTCGGCAAAAGCAGGAGGTGGCCGGTGTGTGGCCGCGGGCGCCGGCCACGCGCTCCGCGTCCTTCTGGCGCGAAGAGGACGACGACTAGCGAAGCCAGTAGGCTGGGCCGAGCCAGGTGGGCTGGCCAGCTCAGGTAAGGCCCAGGTGGGCTTCCCTCTCCTTTTTTTAATTTGTTTCTGTTTTCTATTTAACTGCAACTGTTGGGCTTTATTAAAAATACTAAAACATTTCCAAAAATCCTGAAAATAATTGTGGGCTCTGTTTAGATTATTTCCAACAGCAAACATTTATTTCCAGAATTATTTGGGCATTTAAATTATTTTATAGCATTTAAATGCCCAAATTCAAATACTTATGATTTAATTCAATGACCTTCTGTTGACCTAGAAAAATGTGCACCAATTTTGCCAGGGGTTTTAACCCAAGACAAAGAGGGTGAACTTTTTAGAAGGGCATTTCAGGTTCATTGAAAATAATTTTAGTAAACCCTAGTTGTTTCCAGGGGGGTGTTGGGGGTTTCTGCCTTCCCCATTTCAAATTTAAGAGAAATTTAAACATGATGCACATTCTAATGCTTGAACTAGCTAGGGTGTGACAAGATGTGAGTTATTAATTAATGGTTCAACTTAAGGTGGCAACTTAAATACACATCTGGGTGGATTGCTTGTGGGCACTTGGAGAATCCAGTGTTGTCCTAGGATATCCCGGAGGACCCGTGTGATCATCCTACGGCCCGCCACCCAGGCTCAAAAGGGATCATAAGATTATTCATGCTAGAAACTTCCGTGTGCAGCCACAAGCCATTATGGGCTCTGGTATAGTTGAGTAAGTTGCGTGAAGCTCTCGAAGTGGTACTGTATATCCAGAGTAGAGAGTTAATGCTTCAGAAAGACTGTGTCTCAAATCTCCGACCATGGATGTATTCGAGTCTTGTGGAGAAAAGTGCGCAAACCTCTACAGAGTTTATAAACTAATCATGGTTAGCCGTGTCCCCGGTTATGGACATCTTGAGTATCTGGTTCTTGGATTATCATGTTGATCTCATCACTCTTAATACAATTTGATTGGGTTTAATGATGATGCTTAATTGGGATTGAGTTGGAGGAACCTTCTCAATGTTTAACAACCACCATGATAGTTAAATAAAATTTATTCCTTTGTTGTAGGAAAAAATTGGCTTTATGCAAAACTGAAACCCTAGAGCTTACCACCAGGCCAAATATGCATGTAGTGATAGCATTTATTCTATTCATTACTCTATGTGTTACCTTGCCAGCATATTCCATGTGCTAACCATTTCGGGCTGCAACATTCATGTTGCAGACTTTTCAGACGATGAGTAAGGAGCCATAGGTTGCTGTCTTTCACTCAGTGATGCCGTTGGAGTTGATGGACTCACTTTATTCTTCCAAGCCTTCCGTTGTTATCGCATAGATGGCCTTAAGCCATATTTATTGTAATAAAGTTCTCGTTTGAGACATTCGATGTATAAAGGTGTGTGATTTCTACTCTGTTATAAATCCTCAAGTACTATGCGTGTCAGCATTACCGATCCATGATGACACTGATTCACAGAAGACCAGACTATTTGAGGTCAGTCGCTACAATGGAGTACTTACTTGCTCCTTGTAACATCCCAAATTTTCAATTTGAAATGTTATAACACTAGATCATATGCAATATCATATTTTCTTGCATTTTTGGTTGATCCTAGAAATTTCACGCAACTCAAGGACCCTCGGAGAGAGTTGGAGATTTCGTTATTTTTCATATTGAGAGTTCTCTGGAATTTTGAAATAGGATCATTTGATTTATTATTTTAATCTTCATAATTTTTCCGGTGTCAAAATCTATGAGAGGGGGAATAATATGACTTTCCCAAATTTAGGAAAAATGAAGATATAATAAATAGATCAATTTTTGTTTGCCAGTGTTTATTTGCATTTTATTTGGATAGGGAAAAATGCGCGTTTTCGAAAATTGCATTTTAGGTCCGGAGAAAAGTTCATTTTGTTCGGCTCATTTTTAGGAGTCGGGGAAAAATTTACTTTAGATTTTTCGGAGTTCGTTTAGATCCCTTTTTGTTTTTTTTCTGCGCGAGGAAACTATTTTAAAAAAAAATTGAGCAGCGCCTTGGGCCAAAGGCCCAAGCCAAGCCACCTACCGCCGCGCTCCCAGGCGCCAGGCGCCGAGCCAGGAGCCGGTCGGCCGCCGCCGCCTCTTGCTAGGACCGAATCCTTTTAGGATTCTAGGGCGCCCCCTTGTCCCCTTTTCCTTATTTCGTTTTCTTTAGTCCTACTCCGTTTATTTTCTAGATCTTTCCTACTCCTATTCTAATTCCTTGTCCTCTACCCCAAGTAAACCCCTCCCCTCCCCAATATAAATACCCAAGCACCCCCCCCTCTAAACACATCAAATCAAAGCTCTCCTCCACACCGCGCCTTGCACCGCGACCCGCGCCGCATCACACCGCGCCCTGCGTCACCGCCGCCGCGCCGCCTCACCCGCGCCGCCACCCCACACCGCGCCGCCGCCGCACCTTGCCGCCGCCGCCCCACACCCCGCGCCGCCGCCGCACCTTGCCGCCGCCGCCCCACACCCGCGCCGCCGCCGCACCTTGCCCACGCCGCCGCCCTACGCCGACGCCGCCGGAGCCCCTCACCGGAGACCTCGCCAAGGTTGCCCCGCGCTACATCTATTCTTTTTCTCGGATCGTTTTCTTCTAATCGTTCCGATTCTTTTCTTCTCTAAACCGTTCCGGTTTTCTAGATCGGTTTTTCGTTCGGTTTTTCTTCTCCAAAACCCTAGATCGGATTCGTTTTCTTCTCCGATTTAGTTGCTTTGGACCGTTCGCCGGACCGTTCGTCCTAACGAACGTGATCACCGGATTCTTCTAGGTTAACGACGTCCGTTCGTTTAACCGTTCTTCTTTTTCTTTTCGTCGGATTTATTCCGCGATCGCGATCTCAGATCCGATCTTCTTCCTAGTCTATTTTTCCGCTCGTTTATCGGAATCAGGTGATTCAAGCGCCTGGAGTTTCGTCTCGAAACCGCCGTTCCGTCTAATCAACTTGAACAAGCTTTTGTTACAGTAAAATTTTGACCTAGTTTCAACTTGCTAGAACCGAGTTGTTTTCTTCCGCCGTTTGTTTTTCGTTCTTTCTTGCAACCGGAGTTCTTAAGTTGAACTACCTGGTTCGATCTCTTGTTCGAGTTTTACCTGTGCATTAGATGAGTACTTATTGTATGCTTGTTGTTTGTCTGCGATAGATTACCCAGATTGCGCCGCTTGTTACTTCGAAACCCTAGGACTCGCGGATCATCAGCAAGGCAAGTAACACTTTGATCATACCTTTTCTACAACCCATGTTTTATTGCATTAGATCAATCCTCACACATTGCATGATTAGGATCTAATTAAATTGTGGGATGGGAAGTAGATGAGGTAGTACCTATTACCTGTATTATTATGAAACCTTTGGGAGTTACTTCTACGTTGCTTATTATGCCATGCTATGCTAGTAGACGTGGATTGGGTGAGTGATATCCATGACAGATGTGAGATTGATAATTTTAATGGTTTATCTAAGGTGGCAACTTAAACACACATCTGGGTGGATTGAGGCACCTGATGTCTATCAGGACTTGCCTGTTTTTTTGGACCGCCACCCAGGCTCAAAGGGATCATAAGATAATTCATGCTAGAAACTTCCGTGTGCAGCCACATGCTACTATGGGCTCTGGCATAGTTGACTAAGTTGTGCGAACTCTTACGGGGTGGACTAGCAGATGTAGGGGATGTAGGTGTACCGGTCTACCCCACATGTAAGGTGCTAGTGCTTCTGAAAGACTATGTCTCGGTCATCCGTTTCTCAAACACCATGTAGTGCGAGAAAACAAACGGAGGCGATCGAGTCATGTGGGGAAAAGTGCGCAACCTCTGCAGAGTAACAAACTAATCATGATTAGCCGTGTCCCCGGTTATGGACAACTTGAGTATCTAGTACTTGAATATCATTGTGAATCTCAACATGTTACTTCTAATTAATGTTATTGGGTTTTAATTACTTTTAATTGGGATTGAGAATGCTGTCAACCATTCTCAATGTTTCACAACCACCATGATAGTAAATAAAATTTATTCCTTTGCAGTAGGGAAAAACTGCTTTACGCAAAACTGTAACCATAGAGCTTTCCACCAGCCATATATGCATGTAGTATAGCTGTTTCATTCCATTACTCTCTATGTGTTACTTTGCCAGCATATTCCATGTGCTGACCCGTTTTCGGGCTGCAACGTTAATGTTGCAGACTTTTCAGACGACGATTGAGGTGTTTAGGTCGTGGTTCTATACTCAGTGATGCCGCTGGAGTTGATGGACCCATTTATCTTCCAAGTCTTCCGCTGTTATCTTTAAAATATGGCCTTAAGTCATATTTATTGTAATAAGTTCTTTTTGAGCCATCGATGTAATAAGTGTGTGATTGCAACTCTGCTATAAAACCTCGATGTACTGTGTGGTGTCAGCATTACTGATCCAGGGATGACACCGTAGCACAGTAGACGTGATCCATTCGGGTCAGGTCGCTACAGAGATGGTATCAGAGCACACGCTGACTGTAGGACACGACCACTAAGTTAAAGCCATAGATCACCCTTCTCTTCTCATTTTCTAACTCCTCATCTTTTCTACTCTTTTAGGATGACGCACGCGAAGATTAAGTACGCTCAACCGGATGAAGGCACACCATTTGGATTTCACCTGAAGGAAGTCACCAAGTACCTGAACATTGGATTACCAAGCTTCACGGGAACCTTCAACGCCACTCTGCCTGAAGAGGAGCGCTGGAAGATTCAAGCTCACGTTCCGGGAAGAACATTCGCGCCAATCACGAAGCCCATAGATAGTGTTTTCAATGCACCAACCTGGAGTCTAGGAAGGAGCATGGCAGCTCATATCACCATAGGACGCATTGGAGAAGTTTATCAAGAAGACCTCAAGGACACTATCTACCAGATTTGCGGACGCCGTGATGAACAATGGGAGTTAGTCAGCACCAAGAAGGATAGATCCATTGCATCTTTCATCCAGGAGTTAAACCAGCACATTCGACGCCACGAGAACCAGATGTGCAATGATATGGTAGAGTTGAAGAATGCGAAGGCAAGGATCATCGAGCTAGAAGGAGAACTAAAGTCTACACGCAAGGACTACATGGACGAGATCGTAGCTCTAGCAAGGCACAATTGCGATCTTAAGCAGGAGATTGAAGAACTCAAGAGGAAGTTAGCATCCCAGGAGGACGACGAGTACGTCGCATGTCGACAACTACATCATCATCGACGACACCGATTCGGATCCAAGTGAACCCGACTTTGAAGACGAAGCTGGAGCAGATATCATGGAGTCTTCCACCGGTTCAAATTTCTAGATGACCACCAGATAGTAGTAGTATTCCCCCATGTAAACATTATAGTCGAGCACTTTTGCGATAGTTAGACCGTTTGTAAGCCCTTGTTTGATTGATTGAAGTGAATTGTGTGCTTTTGCCTCATGTGCATATGGGTAGTGTTTTCCCTTTAGACCCCCTCTATTCTTAATTCTCGTCTTTTCTAAACCCTCAGATGCCTCCGAGACGTGACAATGGATTTCCACCGGAGCTCACTCAGTTGATCCAGCAGCAGAATCAATTGATGCAGATGTTAGTTCAGAATCAGCAGAACAACAACAACAACCCACCACCACCACCTGTTGACCACTTAGCCCGTTTCCTTAGGCTGAATCCGCCGGTGTTTTCCAGTAGCACCGAGCCAATAGTAGCAGACGATTGGCTCCGCAAGATAGGAAGGGAGTTGACCACTGCAGGATGCACGGATGGTGAGAAAGTGAAGTTTGCCGCACACCAGCTTGACGGACCCGCGGCAGCATGGTGGGAGAATTTCACAGCCACTTACCCAGTTGACACTGTCACATGGGATCAGTTTCAGCAAGCTTTCCGCACTGCCCATGTTTCAGCAGGAGCTATGGCCATAAAGAAGCGTGAGTTTCGCAACTTACGCCAAGGAGGAAGGACTGTTGGCCAGTATGTGGAAGAGTTTAGTAAGCTAGCCCGTTATGCCCCAGATGACGTTGCTACGGATGCAGCTAAGCAGGAGAAGTTTCTGGAAGGAGAATGATGAGCTAAGCATGCAGTTGATGGTAGCAAGTTTCAACAACTACCAGGAGTTGGTAGATCGTGCCATCATGATTGAAGGGAAGCAACAGCAGATTGAGAACCGTAAGAGGAAGTATGGACAGGGGAAGTATAACTCTGGAGCCCAGCAGAAGCCCCGTTTTACCCCTAAACCGGGATTTCAGTTTCAGCATACCCATGGAGGAGGTAGTTCGCACAACCATAATGGCCACAAGAATGGTAATGGGAATGGAGGAAGCAACGGCCAGAACCACACCCATCAACCCCAACCAAGAGAGACTGAGTCAAGTCACCTGTTTCAAGTGTTCGAAGACCGGACATTATGCCAATGAATGTCCTGAAGGCCAGAATGGAAATGGCAATGGAAGCTCTGGGAAGAAGCCGAACCCTTTCAATAGGGGACAGGTGAACCACGTTAATGTGGAGGAGATTGAAGATCAGCCCGATGCAGTAATCGGTAAGTTTTTGGTTAAGTCATTTACTGCACTCGTTCTTTTTGATACTGGTGCATCGCATTCATACATATCAAGGGGATTTGTGGAAAAGTATAGCCTGCCCACTAGGATTCTTAAAACACCTATGCTAGTAAGCTCGCCAGGAGCAGAATACATGGCCAGACAAGGATGTTTTCAAGTACCATTGAGTATAGGAAGGCATGTATTCCCAACGGATTTAATTATTCTGGAATCCCAAGGTCTGGATGTGATTCTTGGTATGGATTGGCTGTCGATGTATGGAGGAAACATCGATTGCGCCAGTAAGACAATTTTGCTTACCACACCAGAAGGAAGAAGGATCAAGTATGTATCCCGGCATGTGCCAAACAGGACACAAGTGAATTGCTTATCAGGAGTTGTGCAGGAGGAAGTACCAGTGGTAAAGGATTTTCCTGATGTATTTCCTGAGGAATTACCAGGCATGCCACCGGATAGAGACATTGAGTTTTTGATTGAGTTATTGCCAGGTACAGGCCCAATATCGAAGCGACCGTACCGGATGCCAGCAAAGGATTTGGTGGAAATTAAGAATCAGATTAAGGAGTTATTGGATAAAGGTTACATTCGCCCAAGTTCTTCACCTTGGGGATCACCCGTACTTCTAGTGGAAAAGAAGGATGGATCATTAAGGATGGTTGTAGATTATCGGGGATTGAATGAAGTAACCATCAAGAATAAGTACCCACTGCCAATGATCAACGATCTGTTTGATCGATTGCAAGGAGCTAAAGTGTTTTCCAAGATCGATTTGCGATCAGGGTACCATCAGTTGAAGATTCGAGAGCAGGACATACCTAAGACAGCATTCACCACAAGATATGGACTGTATGAGTATACCGTTATGTCATTTGGATTGACTAACGCACCTGCCTATTTTATGAACCTGATGAACAAAGTGTTTATGGAGTTTTTGGATAAGTTCGTCGTAGTGTTCATTGATGACATCCTAGTTTATTCAAAGAATGAAGAGGAGCATAAGGAACATTTGCGTTTGGTTTTGGAGAAATTAAGGGAACATCAGTTATATGCCAAATTCAGCAAATGTGAGTTTTGGTTGAAGGAAGTTGGATTCCTCGGACACGTTATATCCGGAGAAGGTATAGCAGTTGACCCCACAAAGGTTGAGACCGTAACCGAATGGGAAGCACCAACAACAGTTGGAGAGATCCGGAGTTTTCTTGGACTCGCAGGATACTACCGGAGATTTATTGAGAATTTCTCAAAAATTGCGAAGCCTATGACGGAGTTGTTGAAGAAGGATACTAAGTTCAAATGGACTGAGGAGTGTGAGGCTAGTTTCCAGGAGTTGAAGAAACGTTTGGTTACCTCACCGGTATTGATTTTGCCAGATCAGACCAAGGATTATGAGGTGTATTGCGACGCTTCACGTCGAGGACTTGGAGCAGTGCTTATGCAGGAAGGGAGAGTTGTTTCGTATGCTTCACGACAACTGAAGCCTCATGAGTTGAATTATGCCACGCATGATTTGGAGTTAGCAGCCGTAGTGCATGCATTGAAAACGTGGAGACATTTCCTCATTGGAAATCATTGTGAGGTGTACACGGATCACAAGAGTTTGAAGTACATTTTCACTCAGAAGGAGTTGAACCTGACAAAGGAGATGGTTGGAGCTCATCAAGGATTATGACATGAGATTGCATTACCATCCCGGAAAGGCTAATGTAGTAGCTGACGCATTGAGCCGTAAGAGCCATGTCAATACGCTAATGACGGGAAGATACCCAAGGAGTTAGCAGAAAACCTTCGTGAACTAAGCTTAGAGATAGTTCCGAAAGGCTATGTAGCAGCATTGGAGATTCAATCAACATTGATGGATAAGATCAGAGAAGCTCAGAAATCTGACAAGGAGATTGCTGCTATAAAGGAGAAACTTAGCAAAGGAAAAGCAAAGGGATTTCGTGAGGATGAGCACGACACCTTATGGTTTGAGGACCGTGTTTATGTGCCCAATGACCCGGAGATCAGGAAGTTGATTTTGCAGGAGGCACATAATTCACCATATTCGATTCACCCAGGGAATACCAAGATGTATTTGGATTTGAAGGAAACATTCTGGTGGACCGGAATGAAGAAGGATATTGCAGCACATGTAGCAGTTTGTGACGTATGCAGAGAGTAAAGGCAGAGCATCAGAAGCCAGCAGGATTGTTACAACCATTGCCGATACCCGAATGGAAGTGGGATAAGATAGGCATGGATTTTATCACAGGACTACCCAGGACAAAGCCGGCTATGACTCGATATGGGTAGTAGTTGATCGTTTGACGAAGGTAGCACATTTCATTCCAGTTAAGACCACTTACACCAGTGCTAAGTTGGCAAAGATATACATGACTAGAATCATTTGTTTGCATGGAGTTCCGAGGAGTATCGTATCAGATACCAGTTTCGTTCCATGACAACAGTTACGAAGTTGGAGACCGTCAATTCTTTGGACCAGATTTGATTAAGGAGTCTGAACGGAAGGTTAAGTTGATTCGCGATAGGCTCAAGGTAGCCCAGTCCAGGCAGAAGAGCTATGCAGATTCTAAACGCAAGGAGACAGTTTACGAAACCGGAGACAGAGTTTACCTTCGAGTATCCCCACTTCGAGGAGTTAAGCTTTGGAGTTAAGGGAAAGTTAGCACCGCGTTTCGTTGGACCATTTAAGATCTTGAAACGTATGGGAGAAGTCGCTTATAAGTTGGAACTACCAGAAGGACTGTCAGGAGTTCATGATGTATTCCATGTTTCTCAGCTGAAGAGATGTCACGCCGAGATGGCGGAGGTACCGCTAAGAGATACAGTGCCATTAGAAGCGATTCAGTTAAAGGATGACCTAACATATGAGGAGAAGCCAGTCAAGATTCTCGATGTTGCCAGTAGAGTTACTCGCAGCAAGGTTATCAAGTTTTGCAAAGTTCAGTGGAACCACCATTCAGAGGATGAAGCCACCTGGGAGAGAGAAGAAGATTTGCTCAAAGACCACCCTCACCTATTTTCTAGCCAACCCGAATCTCGAGGGCGAGATTCATCTTAAGGGGGGTAGGTTTGTAACATCCCAAATTTTCAATTTGGAATGTTATACACTAGATCATCATGCATATCATATTTTCTTGCATTTTGGTTGATCCTAGAAATTTCACGCAACTCAAGGACCCTCGGAGAGAGTTGGAGATTTCGTTATTTTCATATTTGAGAGTTCTCTGAATTTTGAAAATAGGATCATTTGATTTATTTATTTTATCTTCAATAATTTTTCCGGTGTCAAAATATATGAGAGAGGGAATAATATGACTTTCCCAAATTTAGGAAAAATGAAGATATAATAAATAGATCAATTTTGCTTTCCGGTGTTTATTTGCATTTTATTTGGATAGGGAAAAATGCGCGTTTTCAAAAATTGCATTTTAGGTCCGGAGAAAAGTTCATTTTGTTCGGCTCATTTTTAGGAGTCGGGGAAAATTTACTTTAGATTTTTCGGAGTTCGTTTAGATCCCTTTTTGTTTTTTTTCTGCGCGAGGAAACTATTAAAAATAAATAAAAATTGAGCAGCGCCTTGGGCCAAAGGCCCAAGCCAAGCCACCTACCGCCGCGCTCCCAGGCGCCAGGCGCCGAGCCAGGAGCCGGTCGGCCGCCGCCGCCTCTTGCTAGGACCGAATCCTTTTAGGATTCTAGGGCGCCCCCTTGTCCCCTTTTCCTTATTTCGTTTTCTTTAGTCCTACTCCGTTTATTTTCTAGATCTTTCCTACTCCTATTCTAATTCCTTGTCCTCTACCCCAAGTAAACCCCTCCCCTCCCCAATATAAATACCCAAGCACCCCCCCCTCTAAACACATCAAATCAAAGCTCTCCTCCACACCGCGCCTTACCGCCGCCAAGCCGCATCACACCGCGCCCTGCGTCACCGCCGCCGCGCCGCCTCACCCGCGCCGCCACCCCACACCCGCGCCGCCGCCGCACCTTGCCGCCGCCGCCCCACACCCGCGCCGCCGCCCCACACCCGCGCCGCCGCCGCACCTTGCCCACGCCGCCGCCCTACGCCGACGCCGCCGGAGCCCCGTTCACCGGAGACACTGCTTGCATTAGAGTAGTGTAGCATGTTACTGCTTTCCGTTATTCCTATCCTGATGCATAGCATGTCCTTGCTACTACTGTTGTTACCTTTACCTGCTATCCTACTGCTTAGTATAGGATGCTAGTGTCCATCAGTGGCCCTACACTCTTGTCCGTCTGCCATGCTATACTACTGGGCCGTGATCACTTCGGGAGGTGATCACGGGCATATACTATATACTTTACACAGTTACATTACCTGTGATACTGTTCGGAGATGGGGGCTGAAGGGGCAGGTGGCTCCATCCCGGTAGAGGTGGGCCTGGGTTCCCGACGGCCCCCGACGGTTACTTTGAGGCGGAGCGACAGGGCAGGTTGAGACCACCTAGGAGAGAGGTGGGCCTGACCCTGGTCGATGTTCGCGGATACTTAACACGTTTAACGAGATCTTGGTATTTGAATGAATAACTGTATTGCAATAAACATGATCAAATCATATTCATGCTCAACGCAAACAACAAATAACACTTATTTAGGTTCAACACTAATCCTGAAAGTATAGGGAGTGTGCGATGATGATCATATCAATCTTGGAACCACTTCCAACATACATCGTCTCTTCACCCTTAACTAGTCTCTATTCATTCTGCAACTCCCGTTTCGAGTAACTACTCTTAGCAACTGAAACAGTATCAAATACCGAGGGGTTGCTACGAACACTAGTAAAATACACATCAATAATCTACATATCAAATATACCTTTGTTCACTTTGCCATCCTTCTTATTCGCCAAATACTTGGGGCGGTTCCGCTTCCAGTGACTAGTCCCTTTGCAGTAGAAGCACTTAGTCTCAGGCTTAGGACCAGACTTGGGCTTCTTCACTTGAGCAGCAACTTGCTTGCCGTTCTTCTTGAAGTTCCCCTTCTTCCCTTTGCCCTTTTTCTTGAAACTAGTGGTGTTGTCTACCATCAACACTTGATATTTTTCTTGATTTCTACCTTTGTTGATTTCAGCATTACGAAGAGCTTGGGAATCACTTCCGTTATCCCTTGCATATCATAGTTCATCACGAAGTTCTACTAACTTGGTGATGGTGACTAGAGAATTCTGTCAATCACTATCTTATCTGGAAGATTAACTCCCACTTGATTCAAGCGATTGTAATACCCAGACAATCTGAGCACATGCTCACTGCTTGAGCTATTCTCCTCCATCTTTTTAGCTATAGAACTTGTTGGAGACTGCTGTGACGCCCGGATAATTAAGCTACAATAATCTCTGCTAATGATGCCATGTCACCTTGATTACTGTTGCTAATCTCGCGTTAGTTCAGAACCGATCCAAATTCAGATTTGGATTAAGTCTAACGGTAAATGTTTTCAAACATTAAAATTAAAATGTTTGGCATGTGGCAAATAATCCATACTAATTATTGGTGGAGAAACCACACTTCTGTAGAATATTTAGTTGCACTATAATAAGTAAATCGGTGGCAAAACTAATATTTAAATGCTCTTAAAAATAATGATAAACAAATACAAACTACTGTATTAAATGTGTAAAAATGTTTGTGGCAGTGGCATAATTACCTCTACTAAATTAGGTACGATTTTTGTATTTTACTAAAACTAAAATAAATAGAAACTAAGTTAAAAAGGACAAACTAGAAAAACACACACACACACAAAGAAACACCCCCGCTGATTAGGCCTTGGCCCAGTTGGCCGAGCGGCCGAGTGGCTTGCCGTGCCGCGCCAAGCTGCCTCCTCGCCGGCGAGGACGGACCCCGAAGGCCTCGTCGCGGATCCGGCCTCCTCGCCATTGCTCCCCCTCGCCGGATCCCCTCATCGACCGACGCCCCCCTGCTCCGCACCGTTCGGGACACCGCGTTACCTCGTCGTCGATCGCTTTCGACCCAACCTCCACCGGCTCCATCGAACACTGCTCTGCTTCTCCGCTGTGAGCCTCCGGCTGTCCACAGCCTTTTTCCCCCTCTCCGTGCCCTCCAGCGCCGTTTGCCGCTAGCTCCGCCATAGTCCGCCCCTGGCTGTTGCAGCCGCTCCTAGCTCCAGACGAAGGCAGCTTGACGCGGCGCCTCCCGCTTATCCGTTTGGCACCCGGGCTGCCCCTTTTGGTCGCCGGAGCACCCAGCTCCGCGCGCGCCGCCGTCCTCTGAACTCACCCACAGGCACACGCGCACGCACACCCGCACGTTCTAATAGTGGGTTGACCCACTGACGCGTGGGCCCGCCCGGTTTAACCAATCCCCTAACTACGTAATTAGATAGAACCTAATAAAATTGTTAGTTGAATAACTGGAAATGACATGTGGACCTTTTTCTTTTAAAAGCCTGTTTAAAATTATCTAAGTCAATGACATGTGCCCCCCCACCTAATCTGTTAAAATTAATTAAACAATTAATTTACACTGTCCTCTATGACAACTGGGTCCCACCAGCCAGTTTGACCAGTCAACGGTCCATGTGTTGACCGCAACTGGACTGCTGACTCAGCCCCTGGACCCCACTATCAGCATCTGCTGACTGGGCAGTTGACCCAGTCAACTAGCCCCACCTGTCAGCCTCACTAGCACCTCTTTGGGTACACTTCTGTGTACCCATAGCATTTATTATTTAAATGAATTTCGAATTAAATTAAATCCAGGAAATCTAGAAAATGATTAAATCTTTATAAATTAATATAAAATAATCCGTAACTTAGATGAAAATACTTTGTACATGAAAGTTGCTCAGAACGACGAGACAAATCTGCATACGCAATCCGTTTGTCAGCCACGCATCCCTAGCATATCAAACCTGCAACTTTTCCCCTCCGGCCTGTCCATCAGAAAACGCGAAACACCGGGAATACTTTCCCGGACGTTTGCCCCCCTTCACCAGTATCACTTACTACCGCGTTAGGTCACCTCTAGCATCGTGCATTGCCATGTTATACTTTGATTGCTCTGTTATTTATTGTGTTACCCCTCCGTTACTTCTTTCCGGTATACCCCGAGACTGCCGAGGACCCCCAGTTCGACTACGGTGTTGACGACCCCTCTCTCTTGCCAGAGTAACCAGGCAAGCCCCCCCTTTGATCACCAGATATCGCCTACTCTTCTCTATACTGCTTGCATTAGAGTAGTGTAGCATGTTACTGCTTTCCGTTATTCCTATCCTGATGCATAGCATGTCCTTGCTACTACTGTTGTTACCTTTACCTGCTATCCTACTGCTTAGTATAGGATGCTAGTGTTCCATCAGTGGCCCTACACTCTTGTCCGTCTGCCATGCTATACTACTGGGCCGTGATCACTTCGGGAGGTGATCACGGGCATATACGATATAGCTTTACACAGTTACATTACCTGTGGTACTGTTCGGAGTTGGGGGCTGAAGGGGCAGGTGGCTCCATCCCGGTAGAGGTGGGCCTGGGTTCCCGACGGCCCCCGACTGTTACTTTGAGGCGGAGCGACAGGGCAGGTTGAGACCACCTAGGAGAGAGGTGGGCCTGGCCCTAGTCAGCGTTCGCGGATACTTAACACGTTTAACGAGATCTTGGTATTTGATCTGAGTCTGGCTACTGGCCTATACGCACTAACCATCTACGCGGGGACAGTTATGGGCACTCGACGTCGTGGTATCAGCCGAAGCCTTCGTGACGTCAGCAACGGAGCGGCGCGCGCTGGATTGGACTGGAACGCCACTAGGCTAGGTCTGCTTCCGGCCGCCCACGCAACGTGCAGGTGTGCTAAGGGCGATGGGCCCAGACCCCTGGGCGCTTAGGTTTAGACTGGCGTGCTGACCTCTCTGTTGGTCTAGGTGGGGCTGCGACGTGTTGATCTTCCGAGGCCGGGCATGACCCAGGAAAGTGTGTCCGGCCAAATGGGATCGAGCGTGTTGGGTTATGTGGTGCACCCCTGCAGGGAAGTTAATCTATTCGAATAGCCATGATCTTCGGTAACAGGACGACTTGGAGTTGTACCTTGACCTTATGACAACTAGAACGGGATACTTAATAAAACACACCCTTCCAAGTGCCAGATACAACCGGTGATCGCTCTCTCACAGGGCGACGAGGAGAGGATCATCGGTTAGGATTATGCTATGCGATGCTACTTGGAGGACTTCTGTCTACTCTCTTCTACATGCTGCAAGACGGAGGCTGCCAGAAGCGTAGTCTTCGAAAGGACTAGCTATCCCCCCCTTATTCCGGCTTTCTGCAGTTCAGTCCACATATGATACCCTTAATCCATTTGATACCAATGCATACATATGTAGTATAACTCCTTACTTGCGAGTACTTTGGATGAGTACTCACGGTTGCTTTCTCCTTCTCCCTCTATCCCTTCTACCTGGTTGTCGAAACCAGATGTTGGAGCCCAGGAATCAGACGCCACCGTCGACGACGGCTCCTACTACACCGGAGGTGCCTACTACTACGTGATGCCCGCTGACGACGACCAGGAGTAGTTTTGGAGGATCCCAGGCAGGAGGCCTGCGCCTCTTTCGATCTGTATCCTAGTTTGTGCTAGCCTTCTTAAGGCAAACTTGTTTAACTTATGTCTGTACTCAGATATTGTTGCTTCCGCTGACTCCTCTATGATCGAGCTCTTGTATTCGAGCCCTCGAGGCCCCTGGCTTGTAATATGATGCTTGTATGACTTATTTTTATTTGTAGAGTTGTGTTGTGATATCTTCCCGTGAGTCCCTGATCTTGATCGTACACGTTTGCGTGTATGATTAGTGTACGATTGAATTGGGGGCGTCACAAGTTGGTATCAGAGCCGACTGCCTGTAGGAATCCCCTTTTCCAACTCCTTGGCCGAAGTCGAGTCTAGACATTGAAAACTGTTTTACTAACATGGTTGTGCGGCCCATGGGCCCACGTCGCCATTTGGGTGGTATTAGGATCTTTTACTCCTCGTCTATACTCTGGGATTCTGATCTCTCTTCTATTCGGGTTAAATGATTTTGCTAAAATCTAACTCTAGGTTCTCGCTACCACTTCCTGCCGGAGAACCCTTTCATTACGGATGGTTGACTGCTTCAACGGAATATTCTGACAATACTCTCCGATATTTTCTCGAGACCTTATGCCTATTGCTTTTGCAATTCCCTACCACCGAAAAATCCCTATGGATAAATACTTACATCTGTCATTTTTACATTTATTCCCAGTTGGTCTTGTTATTACAAGATACCCCAAAATACTCGTCATTGTTTCGATAATCCTTTGAGCTTAACGCCTTGCTGTTCTTTGTCACCTGAATACCCCTACGGATAATTCTCGCACTTATCGAGTATCCGCACATCCCCCAGTTGTTCATGTGTTTCACAATGGTCATCGAGATACTATTCGATCCTCCAAAAATCCTTAGTAGCTTATTGCTCTGCAATACTTGTCTGCTTGCATGATGGATGCTTTCCATATGTCTGGCAAAATTCGTTAGTATCCTTAGGCACCATCATTTTGATCCCTTTGATTCAACATGAGTGCGAATGCACGCAATCATCAGTTGATCCTTTTAATTATCTTTCCGGCTCAGACGTCATTTTAAACATGAGCTGGTTCTCAATAAATCCAATTGTCGTCGATTGTACCCCTAAGGATATTCAACTTATACATCCCTAATCAGAACATTGCTTCTGATCCCTTGATTTGAAAATCATAATTCCTTTGCATTTGAGCTCTGAATTAGTCAGTTGTTTCTAAAGTCTGATCCCCTTGCATTGTTTCTCCCTTTGGTTGAGTGCCGATGCTCACACCAGATCCCTTGAGGACCACCAGATCCTTTGTTGGATTTTATCCGACAGCGTCCTTCATATTCAATAACCTTGTGAGCCTTCCCTCGGATACATAATGCCTTTGGTAAATGGTATCATCTACTTTCTCAACCTTGCTCTACTTTCGAGCTTGTGATATTTACTCTTGAAACTCGTGGAATATGTTTCTAAGAACCCCCTATGGGATGAACATATGCCTTCTCTAAACTGTGTGAACTCGAAAGTTTTCACGAGTCATACACTTCTGGTATTTTGCTAGATAAAATTTCAACACTACAACTTCTTCGAAAGTGAGAAGTGAATGAAAGGTTATGCACTGGAGAAGTGGGAGTCGACCTTGAACTTTGTGTTCATGCCCATGGACACGATGTAGATCTTATCGTTAAAGCTTCTCTTAAATTAAATTATTCCTTTGGTATAAGTTCATCTTATATCCGGGGTCTGGCCTTTTGCAATCGTGGTTCCGACCATGTTCTCCTTTAAATACCATTTCGCGTGCAAGTTTAAGCGCTTGTCTTCTGTAGAGCAATACCCCAGTCCAACCTCTACTTTGATCTGTCATCGAGTATTACCCCCTCTGGTATCTCGAGATTATCACGGAACTGCATAATTTCTTATGAGTTCTTCTTCAAGTATTATTTCTCACTGATTCCAAAATTTTCCCCGGGTTCTGAGTTATTAGACACTCAAGGACACCGGCAGTGAATCGAGTCTGTACTCCGAATCAATAACTATAAGTAATTTTTATTGCTTATGAGTTTAATAATCCTTCAAGTCATTCCTAGCCCGGTTGGCTATATCATTATCGTGCTAAATTTTAACTGTGCTACCTGGTCCTTCTTCCCGGAACACAACTTCCGACGATGAGCTAAGCTTACGTCGATCTTTCTCGTCATATCTTTCACCTTGGACAACAAGCTTGATTTTGAGTTTGTGTTGTACCCATGGTTCCGATAACCTTTTGCTTCATAATTCCTTTGACTTGATGTCATCGCCGATAGATTACATCTTCATGAAATCTCTCGACAAATGTGTCGAGATCAGCACCAACATCTTGGGCTCTTCCAGGATATCCATCGAATTCATGATGAGAATTACCATCTTTTCCCTCGGTGATTTATATTATCATCGACCACTTTATTGCCTTCCGTTCAACATAAACTTGTTCGTGTTTTGTGTTACACGTTGAGATCCTTGCTACCCCGCAGTTGTTCTTCTTCACCTTGGAAGTATTACCATCTCTTTTGTCAAGAATGTGGTGAGAATTTCACCACCTCTAAAAAATTCTTGGTATGATAATACTTCTCACCATCTCCGTACATTCCTTGGTCCCCGTATTGTTTTTGACCGGAATACCGACAATTGAGCTATGACGTGTGAATTCAAAACTTCTAAGCAACCCAATTGATTTGAAGTGAATGGGCGATAGTTTCATTCTAAGTCTTCCGATAATTGAATCACCATTCTAACATTGATCGTGCTACCTAAGCCCATATGTCGGGTGCACCTTTCAACCATTTTTTTATTGTGTATGATTTCCTCGAGCATACATCATAATATCATTTGATCTGACTAATGTTATCGCCTTGTTCACATAATTGTGGAAACCCCTCTTTTGGGAGTCTCGAGGAACTGTCGCTGAGTTCATCAGCCACCCCCTCATCCTCTCCTTGGTTTAATGATGAACTCTGGTTTCAGAACTCGCTCCCATAGTTCATTTCTTGAGAATCTTACATTACCATCTCGTCAATTTGTGTTGCACCTTTTCTTCTCTGGCATCCTAAGTTAGAGGTATCCTGACACCAATCGGATCTGAATCTCGGTCAGATATGATGGTTGGGGCATATTTCCAAGAGTTATAACATTGGTCCTTATATGACTCGGTAAGGTGATGTCATGCCTAGCACACCTGACCGGAGGACCTATTGTTATAATTTCCTTTTTGGCAAGGAGAACCCTTCTTCCATGAGGGAATTGGATGATTTGATTTATAAATTTTTCCTGATGGATTCTTTGTGTATCCAAAGTCCGACCCTCGCTTGAAGACCTTGTCAATACTATCTCGAAGCATGTCTGTGGTACTCCAATTTTCCACAAAGAACATTTGAAGCCCAATGCTAAATGTTTCTCGCTCAATTATCCAAACACCATTGTATGGGTAATATCATGAAATTTCTCTCCCCTTACCTAAAGAGATTTCTACTTTAAATCCTGTCATGGATATCATGCCCTACTTGTCCTTGGGAAGGATATACCCATGAAATATGTGTTTAAACACAATTCCCTTTCCGTTGTTCTGATTAAAACTAATAACCATTTTCCCCTCCCATGGGTTTTTTTAACCCTTATTGTGATCTGTATGATATAAGCAGTAATATTCCCTGCTTATGTAAACACCTGAGTGTACAATTCTGTCAGCAAGACCCTGTTACTATTGTTGATGACATTTCGGTAGCCACTGATGGACGAGAACTTTGCCTATTGGTCCGCCTCGTTCAACGAGCAGGAAAATGGTTCTCTTCGTCCCTCGCCCTTGGTACCAACGTTGTTGCCAACATAACCGACAGTCTCTTCTCTGACATGCCTGGCTATCATGATGCCTTGCTATCATGACCGTGCAAGTTGTCAGTGCCCCCCTACTTTACCCACATGGTGGGCCCATAACCCACAGTTCCACAAGATCGAAACCTGACTCTCCTGTACATCCCTGCTTCAAAGTTATCCCTTATGCTTGGCCATCATAGGTAATTCTTGAGCCACCTTCCTACTGCTCTATTCCGGTATCAGACGCAACGCTTACTCTCGCCGCTCTGAACCCCTTTCTCACTCTGGTTCAGACTTTGAGCACCTAGCTACCCGCTTGGGCCCTCCCATTATACCTTCGTATCGTACTCTCGATGTGTTTTATATGTTCAACTTGAGAGATAATCTTATGCTCATTCATGGTTAACCCCAGATTGTTTCCCTCGTAAGCATGTTGTCATAGCCAAGCGGCCCCTTACCTATTCGTAAGTGCATTGGAGTTCCCGGAGAAAAATATGATGACTTCCTCATGGTGACCCAAAGCTGAGGTATGAAGACATCAATGTTATGGATTGACCTCTTCGAGAAGAGCATCCAAGACCGAGAAGATTTGTTAGAATTTCGTGACCAGATCTTTCCCCCCTTACTTCCCCTCTTAAATCTCGGGACGAGATTTCTTGTAGTGGAGGAGAATGTGTGACGCCCGGATATTTAAGCTACAGTGAACCTCTGCTATTGGTGCCACGTCACCTCAATTACTGTTCCTAATCTCGCGATGATTCAAAACTCGTTCAAATTCAAATTTTAAATAAAGTCAAACTAGAAAAATTTTCAAACGTCAAAACTAAAATGTTCGGGTTGTGAAAAATAAATCGTAAGTAATTATGGTGGAGAAACCAAACTTTGATAATAATGTTTAAATACTCTAAAATGAATAAAATAGTAACAATAATAATTATTTAAATGCTTTCAAAATGTTAAACAATTTCAAAACTATTTTGTTTCGGTGCTAAGTGGTTTGTGGCTGTGGCTTAGTTTGCAACCTCTATTTTGGTGCCACTGTAGTATTGTACTAAAATGAGAAATAAAAGAAAACAAATAAATAGAAACTATAAAAGAAAATAAGGTTTATAAAAAAATGGAAAGCCCAAGGCCAACTGGGCCATCCGGCCCAACTCCTCCCTGGCCCAACCGGCCTCCCATATCCCCCCATAACCTAGCCAGCAGCCACCCTCGCTCCTGAATCCCCCCCCCACTCCCTCTCGTCCTCCCGTGCACCGCCACCTACAGTGGGAGGCGAAATCCCCGACCTCCTCCGTCCCAGTGACCAGGTCCGGCCAGCCTCCGTCGCCCCTTCCCGTTCCTGGACGGATCCGGCTGCATCCACACCGATCCCCGCCGCCCCGACGCCGCCTGGAACCGCCGCCTACCGCCGTCCTCGCGTCGCCGCCTCACAGAAGCTCCTGCCAAGGCCGCAGCCGCCTGGTCCTCCGCGTCCGTGCCGCGCCAAGCCGCCTCCTCGCCGGCGAGGACGGACCCCGAAGGCCTCGTCGCGGATCCGGCCTCCCTCGCCATCCTCCCCTCGCCGGAGTCCCCTCATCGACCGACGCCCCCTGCTCCGACACCGTCGGACGCCGCCGCTAACCTCGTCGTCGATCCGCTCGACCCCAACCTCCACCGGCTCCATCAAACACCCTGCTGCTTCCGCTGTGAGCCTGCGGCCGTCCACAGCCTTTTTCCCCTCCTCCCCGTGCCCTCCAGCGCCGTTTGCCGCTAGCTCCGCCGTAGTCGCCGCCCCTGGCTGTTTCAGCCGCTCCTAGCTACAGACGAAGGCAGCTTGACGCGGCACCTCCCGCTTATCCGTTTGGCACCCGGGCTGCCCCTTTTGGTCGCCGGAGCACCCAGCTCCGCGCGCGCCGCCATCCTCTGAACTCACCCACGGGCACACGCGCACGCACACCCGCACGTTCTAATAGTGGGTTGACCCACTGACGCGTGGGCCCGCCCGGTTTAACCAATCCCCTAACCACGTAATTAGATAGAACCTAATAAAACTGTTAGTTGAATAACTGGAGATGACATGTGGACCCTTTTCTTTTAAAAGCCTGTTTAAAATTATCTAAGTCAATGACATGTGGCCCCCCACCTAATCTGTTAAAATTAATTAAACAATTAATTTACACTGTCTCTATGACAGCTGGGTCCCACCAGCCAGTTTGACCGATCAACGGTCCATGTGTTGACCGCAACTGGACTGCTGACTCAGCCCCTGGACCCCACTATCAGCATCTGCTGACTGGGCAGTTGACCCAGTCAACTAGCCCCACCTGTCAGCCTCACTAGCACCTCTTTGGGTACACTTCTGTGTACCCATAGCATTTATTATTTAAATGAATTTCGAATTAAATTAAATCCAGGAAATCTAGAAAATTATTAAATCTTTATAAATTAATATAAAATAATCCGTAACTCAGATGAAAATACTTTGTACATGAAAGTTGCTCAGAACGACGAGACGAATCCGCATACGCAATCCGTTTGTCAGCCACGCATCCCTAGCATATCAAACCTGCAACTTTTCCCCTCCGGCCTGTCCATCAGAAAACGCGAAACACAGGGAATACTTTCCCGGACGTTTGCCCCCCTTCACCAGTATCACTTACTACCGCGTTAGGTCACCTCTAGCATCGCGCATTGCCATGTTATACTTTGATTGCTCTGTTATTTATTGTGTTCCCCCTCCGTTACTTCTTTTTGGTATACCCCGAGACTGCCGAGGACCCCCAGTTCGACTACGGTGTTGACAACCCCTCTCTCTTGCCAGAGCAACCAGGCAAGCCCCCCCCCTTTGATCACCAGATATCACCTACTCTTCTCTATACTGCTTGCATTAGAGTAGTGTAGCATGTTACTGCTTTCCGTTATTCCTATCCTGATGCATAGCCTGTCCTTGCTACTACTGTTGTTACCTTTACCTGCTATCCTACTGCTTAGTATAGGATGCTAGTGTTCCATCAGTGGCCCTACACTCTTGTCTGTCTGCCATGCTATACTACTGGGCCGTGATCACTTCGGGAGGTGATCACGGGCATATACTATATGCTTTACACAGTTACATTACCTGTGGTACTGTTCGGAGTTGGGGGCTGAAGGGGCAGGTGGCTCCATCCCGGTAGAGGTGGGCATGGGTTCCCGACGGCCCCCGACTGTTACTTTGAGGCGGAGCGACAGGGCAGGTTGAGACCACCTAGGAGAGAGGTGGGCCTGGCCCTAGTCGGCGTTCGCGGATACTTAACACATTTAACGAGATCTTGGTATTTGATCTGAGTCTGGCTACTGGCCTATATGCACTAACCATCTACGCGGGGACAGTTATGGGCACTCGACGTCGTGGTATCAGCCGAAGCCTTCGTGACGTCAGCAACGGAGCGGCGCGTGCTGGATTGGACTGGAATGCCACTAGGCTAGGTCTGCTTCCGGCCGCCCACGCAACGTGCAGGTGTGCTAAGGGCGATGGGCCCAGACCCCTGGGCGCTTAGGTTTAGACCGGCGTGCTGACCTCTCTGTTGGTCTAGGTGGGGCTGCGACGTGTTGATCTTCCAAGGCCGGGCATGACCCAGGAAAGTGTGTCCGGCCAAATGGGATCGAGCGTGTTGGGTTATGTGGTGCACCCCTGCAGGGAAGTTAATCTATTCGAATAGCCGTGATCTTCGGTAATAGGACGACTTGGAGTTGTACCTTGACCTTATGACAACTAGAACCGGATACTTAATAAAACACACCCTTCCAAGTGCCAGATACAACCAGTGATCGCTCTCTCACTGGGCGACGAGGAGAGGATCATCGGTTAGGATTATGCTATGCGATGCTACTTGGAGGACTTCAGTCTACTCTCTTCTACATGCTGCAAGACGGAGGCTGCCAGAAGCGTAGTCTTCGGAAGGACTAGCTATCCCCCCCTTATTCCGGCTTTCTGCAGTTCAGTCCACATATGATACCCTTAATCCATTTGATACCAATGCATACATATGTAGTATAACTCCTTGCTTGCGAGTACTTTGGATGAGTACTCACGGTTGCTTTCTCCTTCTCCCTCTATCCCTTCTACCTGGTTGTCGCAACCAGATGTTGGAGCCTAGGAGCCAGACGCCACCGTCGACGACGGCTCCTACTACACCGGAGGTGCCTACTACTACGTGATGCCCGTTGACGACGACCAGGAGTAGTTTAGGAGGATCCCAGGCAGGAGGCCTGCGCCTCTTTCGATCTGTATCCTAGTTTGTGCTAGCCTTCTTAAGGCAAACTTGTTTAACTTATGTCTGTACTCAGATATTGTTGCTTCCGCTGACTCGTCTATGATCGA
The DNA here is from genome assembly GCF_003073215.2 of Triticum urartu. Classification (NCBI taxonomy): domain Eukaryota; kingdom Viridiplantae; phylum Streptophyta; class Magnoliopsida; order Poales; family Poaceae; genus Triticum; species Triticum urartu. The sequence goes on from NC_053023.1 coordinate 409,703,747, forward strand.
GCTCTTGTATTCGAGCCCTCGAGGCCCCTGGCTTGTAATATGATGCTTGTATGACTTATTTTTATTTGTAGAGTTGTGTTGTGATATCTTCCCGTGAGTCCCTGATCTTGATCGTACACATTTGCGTGTATGATTAGTGTACGATTGAATTGGGGGCGTCACACCATGGAAGTTCAACTACGGCGACCGTCACGTTTCATCTCGCAATTCCCACGACGCCTCTCCAACCCATGGCACCACGCCCCCCGACGTGCGCCCCACCCCTCTCGGCCGCACCGCCCCTCTACCTTTGTGTGCATGACATGTGGGCCACCTAAAATGCGGCGAGCATCAAGTTTCTACCACAGCCACCCGCGATTCCCATGACGCCGCTCGAACCCATGAAACCACACGTCCCCCGACCTGCGGCTCACCCCTCTTGGCCCCACTGCCCCTCTACCTACGGGAGCATTACATGTGGACCAGTCACCTATCGGGTCCACATGTTATTGACTCAAAGGTAGGTGTAGTAAGGCACTAAAGCTCAGTCCCGACGGCCCTGAGAGGGAAATGTAACTCCTGCGTCAGGTCTTGTGGTGCTCCCGCGGCACGAACTCGTGCCAAACTCGAGATTTGTTTCTTTACTATACATGCATGCAATGATTTAATGGACATTGTAATCTCAACATGTGATGGGGAGCTCTAAATTTGAATTTGAAACTTATAAAACGAAAAGATTCAAAACAAATAAACTGGAAGAGAGGGAGTATATCGTAGGATGTGTCCCATACAAAATAAGTCCCTTGGTTTGTCACCGCGAAGATGCGGTTAGAAAGGAGCATAGCATCTTCCTACTTGTACGGCAACAAATCGGCCGCCGCAGACAGCATGGTCCGCCTTTGACCGCCATGTGCAATGTTCATGCTATCTTATTCAATCTCACCGTGGTTCCATCGTACCAATTCATGTGGTGGCCCGTTGCATGGCTGATCCCAATGTTGGACAAAGGTTCTATGGGAACGGTGTCACCATTGTAAATGTTGTGCAAATTGATGTTGGTACCCTCCCGTACATATGCAAGCCAATCTCCACTCGCACCGAGCCTAACCTGTGAAATGGTGGGCAGGGGAGAATTAGGAAATGGACACGGAAGTAGTCTTTAGAATGCATTTACTACGTGATCAAACTCATCTTACCTGCTCATCGGAGGAAATCCGAGTGCCCCTCAACGTCGGCATCTCAAGGGGCGTCAACTTGCAACTACGGCCACGCCGCGCTGGAGAGACCCCCAAGGAAACATCCTCGTGTGTTCCACGGAACATCAAGATGCATTTGTATGAGTAGTTTATCTTGTGAGAGAAAATGATGAACGAGGGAAGGCCTCTAGAGATAGAGACGGACACTACTACTACCAATGTGCTGGCCCATGCATTGCAATGGATCCAAAGTAGTAGAATAATACGTGTTCACGTGCTTGAAATATAAACATTCTAGTTTTGATATACATGTGTCAGCAGACATGACAGCGTGTCCATGGAAGTTGAACAACGGCGACCATCACATTTCTTGTTTCTACCACTACCACAACCACATGCGATTCCCACGACGCCGCTCCAACCCACGGCACGACGTCCCCCGACGTGGACATGGATCCTCTGACGTGGCTATCACTGCCTTGCCCTGCCTTTCCTTCGCTGATAGGTGGGACCCACGCTTATGGGTCCCACATGTCAGTGACAGAATGGTAGGATTGTTCACGTCAGGGGATCCTCATCCCCCCGACGTGCCCCTCATCCCTCTCGGCCCCACCGCTCCTCTGCCTTTGTGTGCATGACATGCGGGCCAGCTGAACTGCGGCGACCATCAACTTTCTACCACAGACACACCCGATTGGATGCGGTTTGCCTGCTTCGCTGCTGTGCTTTGATCCGTACTCCCGCACCATCGAATTTTCATCCAGCGGCTGTGACACATTTCGTCCCGGGCATCAATCCTTGGCTGGAGTATTTATGTACTACAGGTAGTACCCGCCGGTGTGGCCATCTATGCCTCGTAACGCCCCGACGCCCAGCTGTGGCACCCTCGCCACAGCCACGCCACCACCGGCCGGTTCATCTCGAACGAGTGAGTCGCGAACCATGCCACCACCATGAGAATGACACGTGGGCAGACGCATTTAAGGTCCGCCAAGTCATTGACTCATAGGTCGGGCACTAAGCCACTGAAGTTCGATCCCGTGGGCCCCGAGAGGGAAATGTAACTCCTGCGGCAGGCCTTGTGGTGCTCCCGCAGTACGAGCTCGTGCCAATACTGGAATTTTTTTCGCACATAAAGGTATAAAGAAAGAAATAAAGAAATTAGCATACCTATTTAATTCTTGGGTTCTTATTATTTATGCCACTAGTTGTGTATCACTACTCAGTTTTGCCATTGGAAGTTACAACTACTCAAAAAATGCCATTGATCTGTGAGATGCCTGCTCCAAAATGCAATTAGATATCTAAAAATGCCATCGTTAAGTCAGATGTTTGCTCAGAAATGCCATTAGACATTGTTATTTTCACGTCAAACCCGTTGACCATGACCATGTTACATGACAAAAATAAGCCGATTCTCACAATGATAAGTTAATGGTGTCCAGCACAACACACCCCTCAAATAAAACTAAGCACCCTGGAATTCTTTGACAAAACTAAGCACCCTGAAATTCTTTGACAACTAAACTGCTGGCTATATGATGTTGGCCATATATATTGTACATATATAATGTGAAGAAACGAGTGGTAGTACTATACCAACTAAAAGATGAAATGTATGAGATATAACGAGAAGAAACATAACATAGTTCTGCTGGGGCTCAGCACAACACACCCCTCAAATTAAACTAAGCACACCTGAAATTAAACTACGCAACTAATCCGGTAGACACTGCATTAGAACCACCATGAGCAATGACACGGCCACCTTACTCGGAGTCCTCGTCCACGTCCTTGACTTCGTCCTTGTCCCTCTTCCTCTTGGCCGATACTTCTTTGCTTGAACTGCACACTTGGCTCTTGCTCTTCATCAAACCCTTGTAGATATTGGAACAAAGGTAGCCATCCATTGCAACATAGTGGATGTGGTCTATATCTAGTACATTCCACTGCCATGCATGACGACGAAACATGTACGGAGGTTTCTCTAGTTTACCGTGCGAAGGATGAACCATGGCTCCTGCTAGGGTCAGCATTGAAGGCTGACCACGGGAGAGCAGCAGCTGATTCTTCTGGAGGTCGAAGGGGTTGCCTACAACGAGGCCTATCCGACCGAGGACTCTTTTGTCATTCATAAAGTCTACAGTAACGAATTTGACTAGGCTGCCCTTGAGGAAGTTCTTAAATTCCTCGCACTTAACGTCGGCATGGCATATGTGGTAAACCAAGCATAAGTCATGCACGCAAACCTGGATCACGGCGGGCTTCTTCTTCTCTTCCTCCATTAGATCCTTCTCTTGTCCCAGGACTATGGTGTACTCAACATCTAGCCCAGCGACCCACTCATCATTTGAGTTTTCGAACATGCGACTGAAGCGAGCAAGGCATCCTTTCACCGTCGCGGAAGAACGGGTGTAGATAACGTTGAACTCATCGCCGGTGATGGTTCTAACCTTGTACTCACTGTCGATCATGGTTCCATCAACTCCAACGGCATCACTGAGTGAAAGACAGCAACCTATGGCTCCTTACTCGTCGTCTAGAAAGTCTGCAACATGAATGTTGCAGCCCGAAATGGGTTAGCACATGGAATATGCTGGCAAGGTAACACATAGAGTAATGAACAGAATAAATGCTATCACTACATGCATATTTGGTTGGTGGTAAGCTCTAGGGTTTCAGTTTTGCATAAAGCCAATTTTTTCCTACAACAAAGGAATAAATTTTATTTAACTATCATGGTGGTTGTTAAACAATGAGAAGGTTCCTCCAACTCAATCCCAATTAAGCATCATCATTAAACCCAATCAAATTATTTTAAGGGTGATGAGATCAACATGATAATCCAAGAACCAGATACTCAAGATGTCCATAACCGGGGACACGGCTAACCATGATTAGTTTGTACACTCTGCAGAGGTTTGCGCACTTTTCCCCACAAGACTCGAATACATCCATGGTCGGAGATTTGAGACACAGTCTTTCTGAAGCATTAACTCTCTACTCTGGATATACAGTACCACCTACAACCCACTGCATCTGCTAGTCTACCTCTTCGAGAGCTTCACGCAACTTACTCAACTATACCAGAGCCCATAATGGCTTGTGGCTGCACACGGAAGTTTCTAGCATGAATAATCTTATGATCCCTTTTGAGCCTGGGTGGCGAGCCGTAGGATAATCACACGGTTCCTCCAGGATATCCTAGGACAACACTGGATTCTCCAGGTGCCCACAAGCAATCCACCTAGATGTGTATTTAAGTTGCCACCTTAAGTTGAACCATTAATTAATAACTCACATATGTCATGAAAGCACTCAAACCCAATCCACGTCTACGAGCATAGCATAGCAATATAAGCAAACGTAGAAGTAACTCCCATAGGTTTGAAAAAAATAAACAGGTGAATAGGTACTACCTCATCTACTTCCCAAAACCCACAATTTAATCAGATCCTAACCATGCAATTGTTTGAGGATTGATCTAATGCAAATAAAACTGGGTAGTAAAAGGGTATGATCAAAGTGTTACTTGCCTTGCTGATGATCTGTGAAACCTAGAGACTCGTTGTAGCAAGCTTCGCACTCCGGGTACTCTATCGCAAACAAACAAGCATACAATAAGCTCAACTAGAAGCAAGGGTAAAACTCAAATAAGAAGTCTAACCAGAAATTTCAACTTAAGAACTCCGGTTTGCAAAAAGAATCAAACCAAACGAAGCAACGAAACTCAAACTATGAAAGAAACAAGATCCGTTTACTAATCTGGACTTAGGTCAAATTTTACAGTAGCAAAATCTTGTTCAAGTTGGTTAAATAGAAAGAGGGCTTCGAAACGAAGATCTAGGCGCTTGAATCGCCTGATTTCGATAAACGAGTGAAATGTTATACTAGAACGAAGATTAGGGCAGAAATCTCGATCAAAAATAATCACGGAAAAACCCTGGAAAAAGAAAACTGACGAACAGGCTAAGGAACGAACGTTCGCTCTCTGCGGTTAATGGATGAAAACTGTTTGTTAAAACGAATGTATGAATGGGCGTTCGCTAAATAACTAAACCCAAAAAAACCGATCTAAATAACTAGGGTTTTCAAAAACTGAACGGTTTCTTAACGAAAACCGGCGGCGGCGGCGGGCTACCTCAGCAAGGTCCGGCGAGGTCGGTGGCGACTCCGGCGGGGCTGGCCGTCGGCGGCGAGGGGATCCGGCGGCGGGGTGGCAGAACGGGGCAGCGGTGGCTCCGGGGCAGCGGCGGTGCTGCGAGGGGGCGAGGGCGACGCGGCGGCAGCGGCGGAGCGGAACCGGTGGCGGCAGGGCGGTTCGGGCGGCGGCCCTAGGGTTTCGGGCGGGGCACTGGCGGCTCGGGCCCTCGCGGCTTTAAAGGGCCGGCCAGGCTAGTGTCCCAGGCGGACACAGCCCGGTTAGGTCGGTTGACTTTTTAAAAAAAATACCGCTCACAAAAACAAAGAAAAGAAATACTAAACGTACTCCAAAAATCCTGAAATAAATTTTCCCCGTCCTCGAAAAATCTAGCGAACAAGGTGAAAATTTATTTGGGCCTCTAATGCAATTTTCAAAAACGCATATTTTTCCTAATTCAAATAAAATAGCGATAAAAACTCCAAATAAAATCTTACTTGATTTTAATATTAAATCTCCAATATTTCTTCATTTTGGGGAAGTCATTTTATCCCCTCTCTTTTATTTTCATAAAAGAAATATTCGAAGAGGAAATAATTAAAATCAAACGATCCTCTTTTCAAAATTCAAGAAAACTCAAATATGAAAATAACGAAATCCCCAACTCTCTCTGTGGGTCCTTGAGTTGCGTAGAATTTCTAGGATCAAGCCAAAATGCAATAAAATATGATATGCAATGATGATCTAATGCATAACATTCCAAATTGGAACTTTGGGATGTTACATCCATCCGTTCCAAAATAGATGACTCAACTTTGTACTAACTTAACTTTAAGTTAGTACAAAGTTGGGTCATCTATTTTGGAACGGAGGGAGTACAATAGTGAGCTATATGCCTGCTTTACATGGCATTTTTGCATATGTGGAGGAAAGAGGCAAGGAAAAAGTGGAGGAGTGGGCTCTTGATGTATACTACACAACCTTCTTCTTGTAGACGTTGTTGGGCCTCCAAGTACAGAGGTTTGTAGGACAGTAGCAAATTTCCCTCAAGTGGATGACCTAAGGTTTATCAATCCGTAGGAGGCGTAGGATGAAGATGGTCTCTCTCAAGCAACCCTGCAACCAAATAACAAAGAGTCTCTAGTGTCCCCAACACACCCAATACAATGGTAAATTGTATATAGGTGCACTAGTTCGGCGAAGAGATGGTGATACAAGTGGTATATGGATGGTAGATAATAGTTTTTGTAATCTGAAAATATAAAAACAGCAAGGTAACTAATGATAAAAGTGAGCGTAAACGGTATTGCAATGTGTTGAAACAAGGCCTAGGGTTCATACTTTCACTAGTGCAAGTCCTCTCAACAATAATAACATAATTGGATCACATAACTATCCCTCAACATGCAACAAAGAGTCACTCCAAAGTCACTAATAGCAGAGAACGAACGAAGAGATTATGGTAGGGTAGGAAACCACCTCAAAGTTATTCTTTCCAATCAATCCGTTGGGCTATTCCTATAAGTGTCACAAACAGCCCTAGAGTTCGTACTACAATAACACCTTAAGACATAGATCAACCGAAACCCTAATGTCACCTAGATACTCCAATGTCACCTCAAGTATCCATGGGTATGATTATACGATATGCATCACACAATCTCAGATTCATCTATTCAACCAACACATAGGACCTCAAAGAGTGCCCCAAAGTTTCTACTGGAGAATCACGACGAAAACGTGTGCCAACCCCTATGCATAGGTTTATGGGTGGAACCCGCAAGTTGATCACCAAAACATACATCAAGTGAATCACGTGATATCCCATTGTCATCACAGATACGCACGGCAAGACATACATCAAGTGTTCTCAAATCTAAAAAGACTCAATCCGATAAGATAACTTCAAAGGGGAAACTCAATCCATTACAAGAGAGTAGAGGGGGAGGAGAAACATAAGATCCAACTATAATAGCAAAGCTCGCGATACATCAAGATCGTAACACCTCAAGAACACGAGAGAGAGAGAGAGAGAGAGAGAGAGAGAGAGATCAATGATGTCTACTACACAACCTTCTTCTTGTAGACATTGTTGGGCCTCCAAGTGTAGAGGTTTGTAGGACAGTAGCAAATTTCCCTCAAGTGGATGACCTAAGGTTTATCAATCCGTAGGAGGCGTAGGATGAAGATGGTCTCTTTGAAGCAACCCTGAAACCAAATAACAAAGAGTCTCTTGTGTCCCCAACACACCCAATACAATGGTAAATTGTATAGGTGCACTAGTTCGGCGAAGAGATGGTGATACAAGTGGTATATGGATAGTAGATAATAGTTTTTGTAATCTGAAAATATAAAAACAGCAAGGTAACTAATGATAAAAGTGAGCGTAAATGGTATTGCAATGCTAGGAAACAAGGCCTAGGGTTCATACTTTCACTAGTGCAAGTCCTCTCAACAATAGTAACATAATTGGATCACATAACTATCCCTCAACATGCAACAAAGAGTCACTCCAAAGTCACTAATAGCGGAGAACAAACGAAGAGATTATGGTAGGGTACGAAACCACCTCAAAGTTATTCTTTCCAATCAATCCGTTGGGCTATTCCTATAAGTGTCACAAACAGCCCTAGAGTTCGTACTAGAATAACACCTTAAGATACAAATCACCCAAAACCCTAATGTCACCTAGATACTCCAATGTCACCTCAAGTATCCGTGGGTATGATTATACGATATGCATCACACAATCTCTGATTCATCTATTCAACCAACACATGGAACCTCAAAGAGTGCCCCAAAGTTTCTACTAGAGAATCACGACGAAAACGTGTGCCAACCCCTATGCATAGGTTCATGGGCGGAACCCGCAAGTTGATCACCAAAACATACATCAAGTGAATCATGTGGTATCCCATTGTCACCACAGATATGCACGGCAAGACATACATCAAGTGTTCTCAAATCTTTAAAGACTCAATCCGATAAGATAACTTCAAAGGGGAAACTCAATTCATAACAAGAGAGTAGAGGGGGGAGAAACATCATAGGATCCAACTATAATAGCAAAGCTCACGATACATCAAGATCGTATCACCTCAAGAACACGAGAGAGAGAGAGAGAGAGATCAAACACATAACTACTATACATACCCTCAGCCCCGAGGGAGAACTACTCCCTCCTCGTCATGGAGAGCACTGGGATGATGAAGATGGCCACCGGAGCGGGATTGCCCCCTCCGGAGGGGTGCCGGAACGGGTCTAGATTGGTTTTCGGTGGCTACGGAGGCTTCTGGCGGCAGAACTCCCGATCTATTGTGCTCCCGGATGATTTTTGGGTATATGGATATATATAGGCGGAAGAAGTACGTCAGGGGGGCACGAGGGGCCCACGACGGTGGAGGGCGCGCCCTAGGGGGGTGGGCGCGCCCCCTACCTTGTGGCTCCCTCGTTTGTTGCCTGACATGCACTCCCAGTCCATCAGGTTGCTTTCCTTCCAAAAATAAGTTCTGTGAAGTTTCAGGTCAATTGGACTCCGTTTGATTTTCCTTTTCTGTGATACTCTAAAACAAGGAAAAACAAAAACTGGCACTCGGCTCTGGGTTAATAGGTTAGTGCCAAAAAATCATATAAAGCAGCATATAAAACATCCATGGTTGACAATATAATAGCATGGAACAATCAAAAATTATAGATACATTGGAGACGTATCAGCCTCTCATGCAAGAGCCTGCCTCTACATGGTGGAGCATTGGGAGAGGTACCTGTATGGAGGTGGTCAGGAATCGGGAGACTCACGCCGGTCGTAGCGCCGCAGTTAAAATGATAATGGCAAGTCAAATCACAGGGCCCCACCTGTCCAGCAGTAACTCGCTGTCAAATCACACAACCCTACGTTTGCAGCAGCCTACTCCCTTATCTTCTCGCGTCTCTGTCGAACCGACTAGCCAGAACTGCCCCGCCTACCGCATAGGAAAAGCCCCGCCCTCGACTTTTAAATAGTACAGTATACTAATTTTGTATCCATGGATTGCACCATGAAATAAAGCCTTAAGAAAACGGCGGTACACATGTACGGAGTATACACCATGCCCGTCGCGTTCGCGTCGCACCCCAGACGGTCGATCGGTCTGGCACGCCGCTCTCCGATTGGAACGCGCGTCATATTACGTTTGCACACACATCTGGGACCACAATTGAGAACCGACCATAGGCACAGTCCCCTGCCCTGCAAGTCGGGTGTGTTAATAGAAGAGAGACGAGCAATAGTACTACTAGAGAAGTGTTGTAGGAGTACATACGTTGGTACCTAGACAATCCCTACAAGACACGGAAGATCAGTTCGTCCATGCATGTGACCAGACTCCAGCAGACACGCCTGGATTGGCTATCGTCTACATATCGTGCAGGCTGTGTTGTACAGGGTTGTAGTTCTGGTGATAAATCTAAAAAAAGGTCTCTTGTCATCTCGCAAAATTAGGTGTCATGTGCTTCGGATCAGTGAGGGTTAAACAGCGACAACTGAGTTGGGCTAGTCATTGGGGTCACATGCACGAAGACTACTCGGCTGCCATCTAGGTCAAGCCGGCTATGTTAATTAGGACATCTATCGATGGACCCCTTTTCTACGAGTTTATCTTTAATTTGAGCTTTGATCCTCGTCTGGTTTGTCCATCGGGATTCATATTGTCTCCTTTGGGCAGTGAGGTTATGATTTCTTGTCATGTGGCATTTTTTCGTGTTATATGTTATAATCCGGTGCTTCAGATCAAAATGACGACAACTGCGCCTTCGGGGCACGTGCATGAAGACTTCTCGACAGTCATTGCCGAGGTCAAGCCGGCTCCCGCCGGTAGACAAAAGAAAACTAGTACTCCACTACATAGGTAGGAGCCTACGCGCTTGCTTGCTAGTGTTGCTCTCTTCACACTGTCTCGTCCTCTCTAGATCTAAACACGACAGCGGTGGCCACACTCTCTCTCTCTGCTCACCGCTGGTCACATATCCAGCCGGATCCTCCAGTCGGGGAAGGTGAGAAGGTGCAATGTTCACACGGTCGTCCTTGGCAACGGCTCTTACCCACTGCCGGCGCGTCCTGATCAGTGTGCCTTGCCGTTCTCTCCCAAGCATCACTGGCGAGGGAGGGCCTCCCACTCCTTCTTCCTCGCTGCCATAGTGTGGGCAGGTCCGGCCTCCCGCCGCCCACCTAGCGAGATCCCGGCGACCCTCAGGTATAACTTCCTTCGAAACTGGCCTTTCTCTAATTCCCGAGCTCCTGACGTTGCTGCATTTGTATCTTTTACTATTTCTCAGGCCCCCTCATAGATAGGATCGATCGGCTATTTGAAAACCACCTAATTTTTTACTGTTAAGAGGTAAAACTAGTTCATGCACTTGAATCTAGTACTACTTGGTTCAAACAAGGAAGAAAGGGGGTGGGGGTGGGGGAAGATTTGTTAACTGAATCTAGTACTTGGTCGAAAGAGGAAATAATGGGGGCGAAAAGTAGTAGAGACTCGCTATCCAACTGGTCTCTGGGTCTAATAGGGAAATAAAGGGAATGCAGTACAAACTCAATGTAAACCCGATCTATTGGTTGAAAAAGGAAAGAAAGTGGGGACTGGAGGACAAGTCAACAGAGTAAGTCCACACTAGATTTGCTAGCCTCACACAGTATAAGGTGGTTATATACCGAACAAAATGGGACCAACCCAGATATCCTCTTCTGATGTTTGTTGCCCCGAGCCGCTCTTATGTAATGCCACTGGTAAAATGTAGCAGTCGCACTGTTAAAAGTAAGGATACGTTAAACCAATGTTGTTTTCAATGTAATGCCTCCAGTAATATGAATCAATGGCACTTTTTTTCATGTCCTGCTAAATTTCCCATTAAGATAAGTTGCTTCTTTTCATTAGAGATGCAACTGTCCTGGTCCGCCTACTCTCCCGTGCCCAAATACCGACTCTGTAGCAGCTGTTAATGTAATGTTGCTGGTAAAATGAAGCAATGGCACCATTAAAGTAATGTCATATTTAACGGTTGTCATAGTTAATCCTAATGCCCACACTAATATCTAGCAATGCTTCTAGAAATTGCTACTGTCCTTGTATGATTGCCATTCAGATAAGGAACATGCTTTTTTCATTTGATGCATGTTTCATCACTTGCTTGTCACCCTCCTTTCCACCTTTTTTGTGCAAATAGAGATATACATTTCACGCTTGATCTTAGTTGAACTTCACAAATGATATCCAAATTATAGTTGAACATTCCAGGAGCTTCACGACCAACCTTGATGTTGCTCAGTTTTATTGCAACTAATGAAGAAGAAGCTTTGTGGGTTTCGTTTTCTAATGGAAATGGAACCGGGGCTGGAGCCCTTTTCTTAAAAAAAAGAAGAAGCTGCTAGCTCATGGGACATTGCTTCATTTTAGGTGAACTGCACCAAAAGGTGCCATGAATTGAATCATCCATGTTGGTGACTGGTGTCATCCCTTATACGATGGCGTTGACTGCAGATATGGTTCCCATCACGAGGTATGTTCCTTTTTGGTCTGACCGTTTGCCAAAGATCCTGCATGTTGATCCTTCTCTTGTGCTACTGTTTTGGCACTGCCATGATAAAGCAGTAATATTATTATTTTGCACCTTAATCTAGTGGCACTATTAATTTGAGGCAATGTTTTGGCACCGCTAGTGCCACTGTTTTTTATATATCGAAAGAGGGGGTTCCCTCCGATTTCATTAAAGAAACCCAACCATAGATAACCATTATCCGACAACATCTTAGTGTAAACGGGCAGTTATGCAACTACTACTAGAACGGACTGAGTACTAGAAGGAGACAAGCTCGCCACATAATCTAGGCAGGTAGGGGGACGCAGCACGAGCTCGACCAAGTTTGGATTACAACCCAAATGCTACCACAGAAACATCAGGGGGAAGATAGGGACTGAAAGAGCCAGCTTCAGCATCCCAGTCTAAGCACCCCTAGCCTTCATCCTTGCGACACACGGTACACCTCGTTTGCCACCTGCTCGACCCTAGTGTCACTGATAAAATGAAGTAATAATATAGTTAAAATAGGGCGGGTGACCTCTCTATCATTTCATTTCCAATGTAGATAAAGAAAGTGCTTCTCTTTGTTAATGTATGTTTCATCAACTAGTCCCATTGTTAATGTTTAAGCGTTTCTGCAAACCGGGGTGCTTAATTTTAGTTGATCTGCACAAAAATAGAGACTTCAATGTCTCAAGCCCCTCCTTGTACTACCGCTGTACACTGATGTTCATCTCTGGCAGAAGGTGTATCGAGGAGACTTGGGACGATTTCCAGTATGAGGTGTGGCGTACCGTATGAGGCATCGCAGGGCCCATCTCGCCCTCGCAGCATGGCATACTTGATACTATCGCAATATTTTCTTCTATTTATTTTTCGTGTTTCATCAACTAGTGCCACTATAATGTAATCACGCTTTTTCATTATCTGTGCAAACACGGTTATTCAGCTGCATTTTGGTGGAACTGCATAAATGTATGGATAGAACCGGCATATATGCAGAGTGCGGGGTGTGCCAAGTAAAAATTACTGACACCAACCATGCTCCATGCACGCATTGGCATCCACCACCACCAGTGGGATGTGTGGCGCTCTCTGTGGACGGATCTTTCTCGGCAGCAAATCCTCTACCAAATACTAGTAGCTTATATTGGCAGTTTTCTAGGGAGTACTCTTTTCTGAAAGAAGCACCAATCTATTTTTATTTATTTGTACACGGTGTCACAACTTTGACCCAAAGGTCTAGAGCTATTTAAGGGTGATTGGCGTAGTACTCGGAGACTGATTGTAAGCATGATCATAGCTGTCACAGATTGCAAGCATGAGGCAGGTGGAAGATTAGGTTAGTGGCGAAGCTTACCTTAACCCTACCGCCGTCGTTGAAACGAGGCGAAGCGTCGAGGAACCGTGGAGAAATGGCGGGGGAAGCGACGTCGCCGCCATTTGGCCTTCCTCTTGCGGTGGGAGAAAGAATACTCCTGTGGCTCTGGCTGCTCTGTACCCTCACGAACGGCACACCGTACTCGAATCGATTCGTTATCCTCTTGGGGGGTTGCTCGACCTTCGACCTGTACGCCCACACTTCGGCCTGACTTCCGCCTCGGGTAATCTGTCTGCTCCATCGCCCAGAGGAGATACTCGATTGAACTCGAAAGGACTGCGCGTGGACTGCCGCCGAGGAGTACATGTAACATCGCCGCCTCATCGTCGTCGTCTCGCTCTTTCGCATTACATTTGCCACATGCCCTCACCGTCTCGAAATCTCCCACTCATTGTTAAACCAAGGTAAGGATCTCGTTCAAACCTGGCTAACTTTTGCCTGGTTTGCCGCTGCAATCTACCTGATTCGCTATTGCATCCTCTACATAAATGTCCATCTTAAGTGGTCTGGTGCTAGCTTTGGAAGATGGGAGGAGAGACGGTGGTCTTGCAATAGAGAAGAGGGAGAGGCAAGACGATGGTTTTGGAATGGAAATTATGGAGAGGAGAGGAGGTGGTTTTGCAATGGAGAAGAGGGAGAGGCGACGCGATGGTTTTGGAATGGATATGATGGAGAGGAGAGGAGGTGGTTTTGCAATGGAGAAGAGGGAGAGGCGAGATGGTGGTTTTTGAATGGAGATGATGGAGAGGAGAGGAGGTGGTTTTGCAATGGAGAAGAGGGAGAGGAGCGTGCGGTAGCGATTTAGGATTGGACGAGAGGGCCGGCGCGCTGTGACTGGATCAAAATCAAAATCAATTTACCCTTCAATTAAGAAAGCGACCCCATATTAACTAGTCTCCCTTTTATTCTGGGTCATAATTGACCAAGATTTCGCAAATAAAATATATGTTATACGTTGCAAAAATAATATAATTTGAAAGTACATTCAGATACGGACCAAACGATATAATTTTTGGTGACATGCATTCACATTTTGCTTGTCAAATACAGTACGTGGTCAAACTTTGACCCAAAATACGCAAAACAAAAAAATACTTCCAAGACCAGCGCCGCTCTTCCGCTCTTCTACTCTTAAACCACCACCGCTCCTCTCCTGTTCCAATCTAAATCCAGCGCCGCTCCTCTCCTCTTCCATTTCAAAACCACCGCCCCTCCTCTCATGTTCCAATCCAAAACCAGCGTCGCTCCTCTCCCGTTCTAATCCAAAACCAGCGCTGCTCCTCTCCTCTTCCATTCAAAAACCACCGCCGGCGAGTGAAGGTGTTGTGGAGAAGTAGATCGATGGAGAAGTACAACCGATACGTGAGGATCGCAGACGGCGACCCTGTGAAGCTAGCTAGGATGTTGGAGATACATTCTTGATTTGACAACAAGAACCAACTAGCGGTGACCGTGACATCCATGGCCAAATATCTGTAACAGAGCGAAAAGGCGGCCATACTCCCAGAGGGAGTCGCGTGGGAGTACATAGAGCTGCTCCTCTGGGCCATGGAGAAAACAGATTCACCGAATCCGATCGTGAGGGAGCGGTGGTGGGAGTATCTATCCCAGATGGAGCATCCACCAGAAATTGAAGGATCGAGCATCTACAGGGTGCCGTTTGTGAGGGTGTCATGCCGGAGCAAGCCGGTGGAGTCTTCGTCGACCGAACCCAACTGCAAGAGGAGAAAAACAGTTGGCCCGATGACACTTTCCCGCCATCCTCTCCCTCGCCATTCACATCATCTCACGGGGCGGTTGTCTGCCGCCGAGGAATAGGAGGGACTGCCCCCCCCCCCAGCCCAATATTCGGGCAGGTTGTGAATTGTCAGGAGGAGTTAGGGTTGTCAGTATTTGCAGGTTGTGAATTATGTTTTGTGTTGTGTATTTTGAGAGTACTTTTAGATATGAATGTCTTTTGAATTTCAGATTTGCAGTATTGAGCATATAAAGTATTTTGTGAATTCTAGAGATCTATTTTTAGCACTTAAAAATGTAGTTTCATAGGAGTATAAAAGTGCAGACAATGTGATTCTTAGAGAAGAAACTGCAAGTTTCAGTTTCAGATAAGAAACTACAAGTTCAGTTTCAGATAAGAAACTGCAACTTTCAGAGGCAGAGCATTTATATTAACACAGCCTTTTAAAAAAGTGTTAACATCATGTTGGAAGTTTTATTCATGGTCAAAACTGGAACTACCAGCCAGTTAACATCATACTGATCAACATTCATGCATAGCACATCTTCATATGATGCACAGTCAAAAAGATATGCTATTTTCAAAATGCCCACACAATGTCGAGTGTGCGAAAAACAGAGAAAACGAGGGACGAGGTTTTGGCAAGTGTTGGACGTGGTGTGGGGTAGATGAAAATTGGGACCCACATGTCAATAAAGGCAGAGGCAAATAATTTGGAGATATTTTCTCTGCACAGGTGGAATCGAATCCAGGCGGAACAGCTGTCGGGTAGTGTCACTCGGCCACTAGGCTAGTTCAGTTGTTTCGTTACTAATAAGGCTCTTCCTCAGGTGGTCGGATCTCATCCTGCGCCTTTGTGCGCTCGCCGCGACGCCGCTGTCTGCCGTTGTGAACGTGCTGAACAAACGAGAGGAATCTGGAGAGGACTATACATGGAGAGGCGGACAGTCGGGACCCACTGGGTCTATGGCCGTACGCAAGCAAGTGCCTCATCAAAAAAATACTTCCTCCTAATGCTATACTGACATTGGGGCCCATGGGTTTGTCAACATAGTTACATTTTTAGGTGCTTCAACGTAGTTACTATAGGAGATAAATTCACAATGAAGCCGGGGAGCTAGCATGTATCATTTATTATCACTGGGGAAGCAAGTATCAGCTGGGTTTTGAGCTGCCCCATCTAGGCTTTCTTTTTTAACATGCGCAGTCCATGACCTCGGATGGGAGGTCCATAGGCATGTTTGTATTTTCTTGAGGGCCGTCATGTATGACCGGCCTATAGACCTCCCATCCGAGGTTTTATTTTTCCTGAAACATCGGCAGCCCAATTTATGTATTTTTTTGAAGAAAACGCAGAGGTATGTTCTATTTTTCTAAGTAAGAATAGGAACGCCTGGTCCAACTTATGTTTCCCTTCTAACTATATTATATATATTTAAATTATTTTATATGTTATTATATATTATTGTTATTGTCATCATATATTTAACAGATACTTACATATGTAAGAAAACAATATCCCACATCTTATTAACTTATAAAAATAATTTCTTAACAATTAAATCCTGGATTTTTTTGGCAACGAAAATCCTGGTGATTGTGTACAAAAGCTTGGTAAGATTTAAGGACCAATGTAATAATAAATCACTTATTATTTAAATATATATATATAACAAAATGCTCAGTCTCTGTTTATTTTTTGATAACATTGTTGCGCCCACCCCAACATTATAATAATCAGCCCAGCAAAATCATGTATTTCGAGAAAGTGCAAATGGCCTATAATTTTTTAGGAAAAACATAAATAGGCCGCATGGACGCTACATTATTTGTTCACCCAGCCCAGCTAATGGACTTTAATTCAAAAAAAAATCAAATTGACTGTAAATTCTACACCGCAAAAAAGATTGTAAATTCTGAAAAAATGGGTTGAATACGTGCCATATTTTTGGAGGCTGAAATGTGGGCCAATAGGTTGAAGACAATGCAAGTCGTTGTCAACTTAGTCAACAAATGATTCTGACATCGTTAGCCGTTGGATTTACATCCAACGACTGGCATCCATCTTCAATCTCTCGTCTTCTTCCTCCAGCGCCGCCAGGACCACCTGCTCCCGCCTCCTGCTGCTAGCAGCACTGCTTAGCACGCTTCGCTGTGAAGCGCTACTCCACCATTGGCTAGGCCATCCCTCCACCCCTCCACACCTCATGTTCTTCTCCACTGACTGCTGAACCACACCGCACCAGAACCAGTTAACCCTCATACACCTCTCTGTCTGTGACTCTACTCTCGCGTCTTCCCATCTCCGGCTCGTTGCTGTCCGGGGCCTCGCCGTCGTCCACCACCTTGGATGCGCTCGGTGCGGAGTTGTCAACGTGGCCAACGAACGACACCATCGGAAGTAGACTGTGCGTGGAGAGGCTGACAACTGGGTCCACGGCCGCACGCAAGGAAATGCCTCCTTATTACGCGCAAAATAATGATTCCTCCACCTGACAGCTGGGACCCACCAGAAGGGCCTCTGTATTTCACAAAAAAAGTTCCCACCGCTGACAGGTCGGACCCACCAGCTATATCTTCGCACGCAAGGAAGTGCCTCCTTATTACGCACAAAAAATGAATACCCCCTGCTAGCTGGGACCCACAATAGTGGGAGGCTGACTTGTGGGCCAACTAAGTTGACGGGGACGGAGGGCTTTGTCAACTTAGTCAATATGAACGATTCTAGCTCCAGTGACCGTACGATGTCCATCCAATGGCCGTAGTGCTTCTTTAACCTCTAGTCTTCTTACTCCAGCCGCCCAAACTAGTGCCGGTTGTGCCTCGTGCTCCTGCCTCCCATGGCCGGCTGCGATGTCGCAGAGGCCTCACCGCCCCCTACTACTCCCACTGCTGGCCAGGCCATCCCTCTACTCACCCACACCCCCTGTTATTCTGCGGCGACGGCAGCCTCACACCACAGCGAACCAGTGAACCCTCATACTCCTCTACGTGTGGGCATCCACTGTCGTGTCTTCCCCGGCTCCGCATCGTCCCCTTCCTAGGCCTCGCCGTCGTCCACCGCCCTGGTGCTCTCGGCGCCGCATGGTCAACGTGGTCAAGGAACCGCTTCCATCAGACGTGGACTGTACATGGAGAGGCTGACAGATGGGTCCACGGCCATAGCAAGGAAGTGCCTCCTTATTACACGCATAATAATTATTCCTCCACCTGACATCAGGGACCCATCAGCCGGGCCACCGTATTTCGCAGAAGAAACATTTCCCCCTGACTGCTGGGACCCACCAGCTACATCTTCGCACGCAAGGAAGTGTGTCCAGGCAAAAAAAATGATTCGCCCCCCTGACTGCTGGGACCCACCAGCTACATCTTCGCACGCAAGGAAGAGCCTGACAGTCGGGACCCACCTGGTCGAAGCGTACATAGTATTGTCATTCTGGTTGCGAACTTGTACGTACATACTGGTCGATGTAGAGGCGTGCACGTATCATAGTAGAGGCGCGCACGTAGCATGTACACGTACGTACAGCGGCCAGTGTGCAAGAAAGAAAATACGGCCACGTACATACATACGGGAGGGGTCTCGAATGCCTACTCGCGCATATGTATGGCCAGGGCTCGTGTACATGGCTGGGTCGGAACGAAGAAACTGCGTCGTTGTCGTGTTCATGGGGAGCCAACCGGCTGGGTCAGAACGGAATGCGTCGTCATGTTCATCGGGAGAGTTTGGAACAGCCGATGGAAACGAGGCCTGGCGTACCGCGGAACGGAGGAAACGGCCTTGTGTTTGACTGGCCACGTTCGAAACGGGATCTTGTTCATTCGGAGGGGTCTGGCGTACTGCAAAACGGAGGAAACGGACCTCCTACGATCGAAACGGGGTCCTGTTGATAGGGAGGGGTGTGGCATACCGCAAAATGGAGGAAACAGACTTGTGTTGGAGCGCTACGGTCAAAACAAGGGTCCTGTTCATCGGGAGGGGTGTGGTGTACCGCAAAACGGGACTCCACGGGATACTGTTCATCTCCACCGTCGACCCCCTCTAGCCTCCATGGGATACTATTCATCCACCATCGACCTCCTCCAGCCTTGACCTGTGACTGTTCATCCACGGGCTCCTGTTCATCCAGCCTCCACCGCGCGCTACTCCACCGGCTACTGTTCAACTAGCCCTCTCCACAGGCTCCTATTCAACCACCCCTCCATGGGCTGCTGTTCATCCAGCCCTCCACTATCTACTGTTCATCCAGCCCTCCATAGGGTGGTCCTGTTCATCCAGCCCTCCACGGGGTCCTGTTCATCCAGCCCCAACCGGCTCGATCGATCGAGGTCATGTTCATCCAGAGGCAAAACCACGAGGTCCTGTTCATCCACCCCCACCGGGAACTGATCATCCAAACCCCCCTAGCAATGCTCACTGTTCATCCACAGGTAGTATCGATCGGCTTCAGTCAGTAGCAGTAGCGAAGGAATCGCTCGATCGGGTTCTGTTAACAGCCATCGATCGATCGCTCGGGTTTAGTACGCGAACGCCTCGCGAACGCCTCGCTCGGGTTCAGTTAGTGTAAGTGCATCTAGTGCCCCTTAGTTATTTTGGTGCATTGAAGACTTATAGGTTAAGGAACTAATTTGTTTTTGAGTATACACAGGTCTATAAGTCTATGAGGAGTTTGATATTTACAGGGAAAGTCGACCCCTAAAAATTAAGTTCTTCGACTGAAGACTTTGGATTTCTGAAGACTTTCTGAAGACTTTGAAAGTGAAGAAATTGGTGCAATCCTGAAGACTTGATATTCATTTGAGGAACATGAAGCATGAAGACTTTTGTTTTCGTAGTTTCATTTTCTCTTTCTTGAGTCATAGGAAACACCGTACTGTTAAAGGGAGTCGAGGAAATACTAAGGAAAAATTTCCATGTGATGCTCAACTCAAAATCCTACACCTACCAATCCCTTCGAGTGAAGCCATTGGAAATCTCATACAGTTCAGTCATATTCTTCAGTGATAGAGACGAAGTTCTTCTGGTCTCTGAGGAATTTGTTCTGACTGAGGAGTTAGGAATTCGCCAGTGCAGATTGCCTACACAGTGAGGAACATGATAGCCCTGAGGAATTTGATACTCAAATTTCCAACCGTTGCTGTGCCTTGTGCCAGCTGTCCTAAAATATCTAACCACCTAACGGTCATATCATTGAAGGGCATTTATGTCTTATCATGCCGGGCTGCTCCCTAGGCTATAAATAGCCGCCCCCTACAGCCACTAGCTGGTTGGCTGCTCCAAGAGAAACTGAGACTTGTCATTTGAGAGCATCCCATCCTCCGAGGACTTTGAGCGAAAATCATCAAGTGAGGAAAACCCAAACCCAAACACCTACAAACCCCAAGTGATTGAGCATCACTGAAGAGATTGATCCTGCGTGGATCCGACGCTTGTTACCTTTGAAGACTGTGCTTCTTCCATACGGTTAGGCGTAAAGGTCTAGAGCATCCAAGAGGAATTGTGGATTGCCGAGTGACCAAGTTTGTGAAGGTTCTGAAGTCACCTGAAGACTTACCATGAGTGATTGGGGGAGGTCTGAGTGACCTTAGCTCAAGGAGAATACGGTGAGGACTGTGTGTCCGGGACTGTGTGTCCTCAGGTTTAAATACCTAGCCGCTCCAACCAAACGTACAACTGAGACAGCAGTTGGAACTGGTCTACCAAATCATTGTCTTCACCAAGCTCACTGGTTCTATTTCCTCAACTCTTTCATTTCCTCATAACTGTGTTGAGTGCTTGTTCATATCTTTGTTTGAAGACTTTGACTGAAGACTTTCTCAATTTCCTCAGTTCAATTTCTTCAGTCTGTTTGTCTTCATCCTGTGTTATCCTGTGTTTACGCTTTTTGTACTCTGTGCTTGTCTTCATTTCATCATGATGACTATGCTTGTGCTCTGTTATGTTTACTTTTGAGTACTTATTCCGCTGCTAGTAGGTCTTCGCTAAGGAATTTCCTCACCTGCAAATTCCTCAGTGAAGACCCCCCCTCTAGTCGATATAACGCACTTTCAATTGGTATCAGAGCAAGGTACTCCCTTGTTCTGTGTGATTTTGGTTTAACCGCCTGGAGTTTTAGTTATGTCGACCGCAGGTATGATCAAGGTCTCTGCTGGGTGTCCTACCTTCGATGGGACGGACTACCCCTACTGGAAGAATAAGATGTGAATGCATCTTGAGGCAATTGATAACGATCTCTGGTATGTTGTGGAAAATGGTGTTCCCTCAATCACACCTTCTCTGAATGCTGCTGATGTGAAGAGATTCAAGCAACTCGACTCTCAAGCGAAGAATATCATATGTGGCCATCTGAGCAAAGGACAGTATGGAAGAGTGAGTGCGTTGGAAACTGCTAAACTCATCTGGGATAGGCTGTCCAAGGTCAATGAAGGAGTCTCAACACAGTGTGACTCACGAGTTGATGTTCTTCGCAATCTCTTCAACCGCTTCAAAAGACTCGAAAATGAAAATGTTCAACAAACCTTCGATCGCCTCACTGACATATCAAATGAGCTTCAAGCACTTGGTGCCACTGACATCACCGACCATGAAGTGGTGAAGAAATTGCTGAGATCGCTTGATTCCTCATTTGATACTCTAGCATTGATGATACAAGAATGTGCTGATTACAAGTCACTTGATCCCGCTGATATCCTCGAGAGGCTAAATACTCATGAGTTCCAGCTTGCTGAGAAGAGAGATCTCTATGGTTCGAGCTATGGCAGATCACGTGCCCTGAAGGCCAAGGCAGTGTCTGACTCTGAAGATGAAGATTCTGGTAGTAGCCTTGGTGATCGTGAAGAACTGAGCCATGAGCTAGCACTGCTCGTGAAGAAATTCCAGAAGTTCTCAAGACGTGGTCGCTTTGAAAATCCTCAAGGAGCACTACAAAAAAAGACAGATCCGTGACATTTAGGGCCGAACAAAAAAATTTCTGTCATACATATGACACTTCTATGACGATAATTGTGACAAAACCCAGTATCATCATAGATGTGGTGGGCTCCTGCTTCTATAACAAAAAATCATGATAGAAAATGGGCTTTTCGTCCTGGGCGGGCCGGAGACGCAGCTGCATGACATTCTTTGGGCCGTCCATGACGGAAAAAACCGTGGTAGAAGCGAGGGGGAGGAAAATTTCGGGGAGTTCCCGGTTACGGTGGGGGGTCGGGGGCCGAGCGATGCGCGTTTCTCTCGTACACGTACGCGCGTGTGTGCGAGGCATTGGCTCTAACTAAACCCGAGCGAGGCGTTGGGCTCTAACTGAACCCGAGCGATTGCACTGCAGGCTACGTGTTACTGAACCCGAGCGATCGATCGATGGCTGTTAACTGAACCCGATCGAGCGATTCCTTCGCTACCGCTGCTAACTGAAGCCGATCGATTGGATGAACAGTGAGCGTTGCGGGAGGGGTTGGATGAACAGTGAGCGGTGGCGTTGCCTCTGGATGAATAGGACCTCGTGGTGTGGTGGAGGGCTGGATGAACAGTAGACGGTGGAGGGGTGCCCGTGGAGGGGTGGTTGAACAGGACCCCGTGGTGTGGAGGGCTGGATGAACAATAGAGGGTGGAGGGGTGCCCGTGGAGGGGTGGTTGAACAGTAGCCGGTGGAGTAGCGCGCAGTGGAGGCTGGATGAACAGGAGCCCGTGGAGGCTGGAGGAGGTCGACGGTAACCCGTGGAGGCTGGAGGAGGTCGACGGTGGAGATGAACAGTATCCCGTGGAGTCCCGTTTTGCAGTACGCCACACCCCTCCCGATGAACAGGACCCCCGTTTCGACCGTAGGAGGTCCGTTTCGTCCGTTTTGCGGTACGCCACACCCCTCCCGATCAACAGGACCCCGTTTCGACCGTAGGAGGTCCGTTTCGTCCATTTTGCGGTACGCCACACCCCTCCCGATCAACAGGACCCCCGTTTCAACCGTAGGAGGTCCGTTTTCTCCGTTTTGCGATACGCCAGACCCCTCCCGATCAACAGGACCCCATTCCGAACGTAGGAGGTCTGTTTCCTCCGTTGTGCGGTACACCAGGCCTCGTTTCCATCGTCTGTTTCGTCCAAGCCCTCCCGATGAACACGACCACGCATTCCGTTCTGACCCAACCGGTTGGCTCCCACACGTTCCGTTGCCTCCCGATGAACACGATGCATTCCATTGCCTTCCCATGAACACGACGCATTTCGTTGCCTCCCCATGAACACGATGACGACGATGTTTCTCCATTCCAACCCAGCCATGTACACGAGCCCTAGCCGTACGTATGCACGAGTAGGCGTTCGAGACCCCGCCCGTATGTACACATACGTGGCTGTATTTTCTTTCTTGCACCCTGGCCGTTGTACGTACGTGTACATGCTACGTGCGCGCCTCTACTACGACACGTACGCGCCTCTACTATGACACGTGCGCGCCTCTACATCCACCAGTATATATATACGTACACGTTCGCGACCAGAATGACAATGCTGCGTACGCTTCGACCAGGTGGGTCCCGACTGTTGGGCACTTCCTTGCCTGTGAAGATGTAGCTGGTGGGTCCCAGCAATCAGGGTGCGAATCATTTTTTTTGCCAGAACGCACTTCCTTGCGTGCAAAGATGTAGCTGGTGGGTCCCAGCAGTCAGGGGGAAACATTTTTTTGTGAAATACAGTGGCCCGTCCGGTGGGTCCCAGCTGTCAGGTGGAGGAATCACTATTTTCCGTGTAATAAGGAGGCACTTCCTTGCTGCGGCCGTGGACCCAGCTATCAGCCTCTCCACGTACAGTCCACGTCCGATGGAAGTCGTTCCTTGACCACGTTGACCACGCCGTGCCGAGAGCACCAGGGCGGTGGACGATGGCGAGGCCTAGGAAGGGGATGACGGGGAGCCGGGGAAGACGCGGCAGTGGAAGCCGTCGCCGGTTCACTGGTTCGGCTGCGGTGTGAGGCTGCCGTCGCCGCAAGGCCTGGCCTGTGGTGGGAATAGTAGGGGGCGGTGAGGCGTCCGCGGCAGCACAGCCGGCCATGGGAGGCAGGAGCATGCGGCACGACCGGCACTGCTTTGGGCGGCTGGAGCAAGAAGACCAGAGGTTGAAGAAGCACTACGGCCGTTGGATGGACATCGTACGGTCACTGGAGCTAGAATCATTCATATTGACTAAAGTTGACAAACGCCCCCGTCCCAGTCAACTTAGTAGGCCCACAAGTCAGCCTCCCACCATGGTGGGTCCCAGCTAGCAGGGGGAGTATTCATTTTTTTGTGCGTAATAAGGAGGCACTTTCGGTGGGTCCGAGCTGACAGCGGGGGGAACGTTTTTTCGCGAAATACGCTGGCCCGTCCGGTGGGTCCCAGCAGTCAGGGGGGAAACGTTTTTTCGCGAAATAAGGTGGCCCGTCCGGTGGGTCCCTGCTGTCAGGTGGAGGAATAATTATTTTGCGCGTAATAAGGAGGCACTTCCTTGTGGCCGCCTAGACCCAGCTGTCAGCCTCTCCACATATAGTACTCTTCCGATGCAAGTCGGTCGTTGACCACGTTGACCACGCCGCGCTGAGAGCACCAGGGCGGTGGTCTGGACGACGGCGAGGCCTAGGAAGGGGACGATGTGGAGCCGGGGAAGACGCAGCAGTAGAAGCCCACACGAAGAGGAGTACGAGGGTTCACTGGTTCGGCTGCGGTGTGAGGCTGCCGTCCCCGCAGAATAACAGGGGGTGTGGGTGAGTAGAGGGATGGCCTGGCCAGCGGTGGGAGTAGTACGGGGCGGTGAGGCCTCCACGGCATCACAGCCGGCCACAGGAGGCAGGAGCACGCGACACAACTGGCGCTACTTTGGGCGGCTGGAGCAAGAAGACCAGAGGTTGAAGAAGCACTACGGCCGTTGGATGGATATCGTACGATCACTGCAGCTAGAATCGTTTATATTGACTAAGTTGACAAAGCCCTTGGTATGCGTCAACTTAGTAGGCCCACAGCTCAGATTTGGCACAGAACATATAGCCCATTTGCGATTTGTAAGAATGTATAGCCCATTTTTTAATTCTAATGGAATTTACTACAACCCATTTACAGTTTGTTAAAAGTACAGCCCAACTTCTAGCTAGGACAACGATTAATAATTTGAAACAACCGCTCAAAACAAAATTCAAAAAAAATCCAACATTTTGATGGGATCCGAAATATTTTTATCCGAAATTTCTAGTCAGGTTAAATATAATTTCAAAATAAAGTTGTATTACGTTAAAATCCAACGAAATATTGCGCGTGCAACAAGTAATGAAATTAAAATTTTCAAATTCCAAAAATAATATATTTTTCAAACTAATTGCGTGTTTGGTGCATAGTAACTGTCCAGTTATTATAATTACATCCCATTTATTATTTCTTAAAGTCCATTTTCTTGTTAAGCCTAATGCATACCTCCTAGGAAAGTTTGCAGCCTAGCGGGGCGGAGAATAACAAGTTGACCCGGATATTGTGTACAACTGTCGGCCCTGTTGCATTGCTGATGTTGAAAAAAAGGCATGTGTAGTACAGTACAACCTAACATGGTTACTCGGCCCACATTCAGCGACGCCGGAAAGGCCCAAACAAGGCTTTTGTACAACTTTTTGAAGTCACTGAGCTCAATTAATAACTTAAGAAAAAAGTTAGATTACAGTGGAACCTAATTAAAAGCTGTCACGAGCAAATAAATAATTCAATGGGTCCCACTTGTGCGTGTGCGTGTGTGTGCGCGTGTCTGTGTGTGTGAGAGAGAGAGAGAGAGAGAGACCCATCGGTCGAGGCTCGTAAATACATCTTTCAGCCATATGCATTGCTGATGCTCAGTAAAAACTTATGTAGTTGACACAATCATATAGAACATCATAGCACACTGAACTTGCATACAAAAATTTCACGCAGGCGGCACAATCAAGATGGAAGCAGTGGATCACTACAGGAAGGGCTATGTTGAAACCAACAAAGTCGTACATAATGGTTCATCGTCTTTATCAATGACGGGGAAATATCTTGAATGTTGTGCAAAGAAAACAGACAGACAACACAATAAGTTCTGCTAGCACATTAAGTTGACGTACAGCCCTTTCTAAAAAAAGTTCAGGTACAAAATTAGAACAGGTCACAATCAAATGTACTGGCATATCAGTGCTTCACACCCATAGCTCGGATTTAACTAGTATCTGACAAGATTTAGTTGTTACCTCAAATTAGAGCACATCCAGGCAGCCAGCCCTGCCTCTTCTCCCAAAGAAGCAATGGCCTCCGCCGCGCGATGGAGTAGGCCCTATGCCATCCATCGTTCCGAGCAACACAGGGAAAGTCTGACATTGACTCCTGTAATGGACGTCATTGACGGACCCTGGCACTAGCGGCGGCGGCGGCAGGACTTCGATTGATGGATTGACCACTTCTTCGACATGCACGAACACTCGGTACAGGTACATCCCTAACATGGTCCACGGCGGCCTTGGTGGCGACGAATAGTACAACCCCGGTTCCTGCACCGGTATCTCAACACCAATCACCTTCGGTATGGTGGACGGCTTCTTCATCCATTCCATAACCGTCAGAGCCCAGCTGTCTGGAGGAACAAACATACTTACGAGCTCACCTCCAAGGTCGTTGATAAGATCGTTCATGGACTCGCTGTTCCAAGAACGTCGAGGCATGCCGTGGAAGGTAAGCTTTGTTAAAAAAATCAAGCTCAGAGGGCACCGAGCCCCATCCTGGGTGCCACCGATCAAAGCTCACCAACGCGCCATCGCAGAACAAACGCCGGGAAGATTCGAACACACGACTGCAGTCGAAAGTTGTCCGGAACCTGACGAAGAAATCAGCCGGTGGCGGATAGACTTCGATGAGCAAGTCACTTATTTGGATGCCGTGCGCAATGCCAAGAGCTTTGACAAGGTCGTCCGGCGAGATGGGAGGACGGTCACCGTTAATGGTTACCATCAGCACTTTGCCGGCAAACTGGTCCTCAAGTGTCGCCATGCCACAGTTGAGCGACAGCACGCAGCGACCGAAGGCAGGACAGACCTCAGGATCTCCGGCTCGGAGATCCGCATTGACCGGCGACATGATAGTGCGCCTAAGTATAGAGAGTATAGGAGGGGGATTTGGGGGAATTGGAGTAGGAATCAAGATTCCAGAGGTGGGGGAGGGGTGGGAGACTGGGATGAAAAGGTAGCATGAATTTCGAGCACGGGCCAATATGCTCTCGGCGTGCAAGCGCACGAAAACACCGGTGGCGCCCACATGTCGGCCTAAGAGTCCTTATTCTTTCTTTTTTGGAGAGCCGAACCTTTTTTTCAGGATCTTTTGAGAGCCCGGCCTGAGAGTCATAATTGACCTGTTTGGCATTGCGTTACTACTCGGCCCATATTCAACGACACCTCACTAGCCCAAACAAGTGTACATCATCGAAAAGACACTGAGCACAAATTATATAACTTGAAAAGGAGATATACTCTGAACACTGGAGAATGGTGATGCCCTCATTTAGCCCACCAGTAGTTCGAGACAATAAACAGTTCGAAACAACGATATATACAACATTCAAACACTGACTAGTGACTACTGCTGATATAAACAGCAAGACATGATAGTTCATAAGAAGTCTTGCTACACCACCAAAACGCACCCATCTGCAGCGCTCAGACTCTCGCGATCCAGACGAGAATGACATTCTAAACAGAAGCAACTATTACATAGTAAGAGTGACATAGACGAGGATGACCAAATGACAAGGAATATGCATAACAAAAGAAAGAACTACCCATCCAGAACCAGCAGCAAACACAACAAAGTCATTCGAAGAGATGATCCAACACCATCATAATTTGCAGCCTCGCTTCAGCGACCAGTGATCCGGAGACACCAGTACTCCAACCTTTCGATGCAACAGCCCAATTACCTATCAACCTAAAGGCTTGAACCACATCACTTCCTGTCGTAATTGAGACATCCAAGGATCATAGTTAATTTGGATGCCTTTGTCATTCTCACCTTCATTTGGCTACAGGCTATATCATTGACAATCAGGGGAGTTTGCTCCCGAACTCCTAGGGCTCGCCGTGTAGACATAGTTTTCCATAGCAAACAGAGCCTCTCTGCCATCAAGGTCCTTGCCAACGGTGATCTCCTGGTTAATCGGATAATTGAGTCCGAGAAACAGAGAGTGTGAACCAAGGCTGTTTACCCGCCTCCAACTAAAAAATCCTAAAGGCCCCAACGAGCTGGTATCCTGCTCATAGACGTAACAGCCACTGTCTGGATACTCACGTATTACACGGTGCTTGTATACAGTGGGGTTTTTGCAATATAACTTTTCCGGCTCATGTGTCCGAATGATCATTAGTCTTTTGCCGTCGTCTGATCGAGCGAGGAACCAGTTGTGCTTCCCTGTTTTTGGCAAAGGTGGTGTGATTACAAAGGGCAGCAACTGTAGGGACACTGCATCATATCAAAAAGGACAGGCATTGTTAATGTAAGATCAGCAGTGTTCAGAGTATGAGTAGGATAATGCAAGAAACAACATTGTATAGCGGAAATAGGTCTCCCGTGATAATGCAAGAACCAAATTCTTGTGCATGCCCAATCAACGCCCTGCTGTGATGCATGCAGTGGTCGTTCTGGTGCATCAAGGACGGCATGCAGATCGTTCCACACTTGAGAAGAGGAAAAATGGAAAGGTAGAACGCGGCAGCAGAGGAAGAGAATGCTGGCTAACGAGGCTGGGAGGGGATCGAGCAGGAAGTTAATGCTCCATGCCTAAAGGTTTTGGGAAAACCTGATTTTCATAAGGTGACTTACACTCACCTAAACAGAGGGAGTATTACTTAAGCAGAGAATGTTGTGTCTCCCACTCACGCGCTCAAAAAAACTACGACACATTTTTTTATCTGTTTGCATAGGTCCCACCTATCAGGAAGGATGGGCACGTACACGAACAGGTACGACTCATTAGTCTACCTGCATAGCCTTTTCGTTTAGTCTACCTAGTCGTCTAATCAACTGCCTGCACGCCACTTCTCCCATTTACTTCTCCATCGGGAACCGATTCTCCTCGGCTTCTTCACCTCCCCTTCGTCTTCATTTGCATCCAAACCCCACTGCGTTCACATTGTTTTAACCTCTTTAAATAATCATCTAGTACTTCAGTTAGACTAGCCATCTAATCCGAATTCTCCAAACCATAGCCCTCCATTCCAGCGGTTCCGAATGGCGAAAGAGATCGAGATGCAGGTTTTTAGCGTCCAACATGTCCTCGTCCAAGGCTCGATGCACATAGTTGCCACCGTCACCGTCCACCCAAGGGTTGTTCGGCAGTGGATCAACAATGTATCCAACTCCCTCGAAAAGGTTGAGACGAGGGTCATCGATCTCGACGCAGAGTACACGGAGTGTGCCCCTGGGAAGATCCAGCGCGCCGCCGTCCTTCAGCTGTGCCTCGAAGATGATGTTTTGGGGTACCACATCATACACTCGCCCTCCATACCAGGTGAGCTTCATGATTTCTTGTCTCGGGAGGACGTATACTTCTGTGGGGCAGCCATCGAAAGGGATAAACAGAAGCTGGAGCCGTACAACCTTGATTTGAAAAGCATCGTTGACCTACAAACCAGAATCAAAATTCCTGTAGAAGATTGTGATAAACAGACACCATCCCTATTCGATGTAGCAAATTTTGTGCTCGGTACAAATCTTCAGAAGGGCGACAAGATGGTGGCATTAAAGTCGTCTGGATGGGAGAATTATCCCTTGACGTACGAGCGGATAAAATATGCTGCCCTCGATGCCCGTGTGAGTTTCGAGATAGCTGCAAGGTCCAAAGAACTTGTTGCGAAGCCGAAGAAGAAGAAGAAGAAGAAGAAGAAGAAGAAGAAGAAGAAGAAGAAGAAGAAGAAGAAGAAGAAGAAAAGGCTGCACCAGCAGGACGGCATTATGGATGGATGAACTATTTCCTCTCTTGTAAAAAAATTTATTCCCTCTCGGTGTATATTGTTATAGATGGACTATTTTGATGGTGTGCATGTCTTTGGAACAGAGTAGTAGGGTGGGTCCACTTGACTATAAGGAACTATTTATCCGCATATATAGCTTTCTCTGCTACTCCTTCCAGTGATCGGTATGTAGTGCATGTGTCCGTAGACATGACAGCTTGTCCATGGAAGTTCAACTACGGCGACCGTCACGTTTCATCTTGCGATTCCCACAACGCCTCTCCAACCCATGGCACCACGCCCCCCGACGTGCGCCTCACCCCTCTCGGCCGCACCGCCCCTCTACCTTTGTGTGCATGACATGTGGGCCACCTAAAATGCGGCGAGCATCAAGTTTCTACCACAGCCACCCGCGATTCCCACGACGCCGCTCGAACCCATGAAACCACACGTCCCCCGACCTGCGGCTCACCCCTCTTGGCCCCACTGCCCCTCTACCTATGGGAGCATCACATGTGGACCAGTCACCTATCGGGTCCACATGTTATTGACTCAAAGGTAGGTGTAGTAAGGTGCTGAATCTCAGTCCCGATGGCCCTGAGAGGGAAATGTAACTCCTGCGTCAGGGCTTGTGGTGCTCCCGCGGCACGAACTCATGCCAAACTCGAGATTTGTATCTTTACTATACATGCATGAAATGATTTAATGGACATTGTAATCTCAACATGTGATGGGGAGCTCTAAATTTGAATTTGAAACTTATAAAACGAAAAGATTCAAAACAAATAAACTGGAAGAGAGGGAGTATATCGTAGGATGTGTCCCATACAAAATAAGTACCTTGGTTTGTCACCGCGAAGATGCGGTTAGAAAGGAGCACAGCATCTTCCTACTCGTACGGCAACAAATCGGCCGCCGCAGACAGCATGGTCCACCTTTGACTGCCATATGCAATGTCCGTGCTATCTTATTCAATCTCACCGTGGTTCCATCGTACCAATTCATGTGGTGGCCCGTTGCATGGCTGATCCCAATGTTGGACAAAGGTTCTATGGGAACGGTGTCAC
The DNA here is from genome assembly GCF_003073215.2 of Triticum urartu. Lineage (NCBI taxonomy): Eukaryota > Viridiplantae > Streptophyta > Magnoliopsida > Poales > Poaceae > Triticum > Triticum urartu. The sequence goes on from NC_053023.1 coordinate 409,734,764, forward strand.
CATTGTAAATGTTGTGCAAATTGATGTTGGTACCCTCCCGTACATATGCAAGCCAATCTCCACTCGCACCGAGCCTAACCTGTGAAACGGTGGGCAGGGGAGAATTAGGAAATGGACACGGAAGTAGTCTTTAGAATGCATTTACTACGTGATCAAACTCATCTTACCTGCTCATCGGAGGAAATCCGAGTGCCCCTCAACGTCGGCATCTCAAGGGGCGTCAACTTGCAACTACGGCCACGCCGCGCTGGAGAGACCCCCAAGGAAACATCCTCGTGAGTTCCACGAAACATCAAGATGCATTTGTATGAGTAGTTTATCTTGTGAGAGAAAATGATGAACGAGGGAAGGCCTCTAGAGATAGAGATGGACACTACTACTACCAATGTGCTGGCCCGTGCGTTGCAATGGATCCAAAGTAGTAGAATAATACTTGTTCACGTGCTTGAAATATAAACATTCTAGTTTTGATATACATGTGTCAGCAGACATGACAGCTTGTCCATGGAAGTTGAACAACGGCAACCATCACATTTCTTGTTTCTACCACTGCCACAGCCACACAACATCCCCCGATGTGGACATGGATCCTCTGACGTGGCTATCACTGCCTTGCCCTGCCTTTCCTTCGCTGATAGGTGGGACCCACGCTTATGGGTCCCACATGTCAGTGACAGAATGGTAGAATTGTTCGCGTCAGGGGATCCTCATCCCCCCGACGTGCCCCTCATCCCTCTCGGCCCCACCGCTCCTCCGCCTTTGTGTGCATGACATGCGGGCCAGCTGAACTGCGGCGACCATAAACTTTCTACCACAGACACACCCGATTGGATGCGGTTTGCCTGCTTCGCTGCTGTGCTCCGATCCGTACTCCCGCACCATCGAATTTTCATCCAGCGGCTGTGACACATTTCGTGCCGGGCATCAATCCTCAGCTGGAGTATTTATGTACTACAGGTAGTAACTGCCGGTGTGGCCATCTATGCCTCGTAACGCCCCGACGCCCAGCTGTGGCACCCTCGCCACAGCCACGCCACCACCGGCCGGTTCATCTCGAACGAGTGAGTCGCGAACCATGCCACCACCATGAGAATGACATGTGGGCCAGTCGCATTTAAGGTCCGCAAGTCATTGACTCATAGGCCGGGCACTAAGCCACTGAAGTTCGGTCCCATGGGCCCCGAGAGGGAAATGTAACTCCTGCGGCAGGCCTTGTGGTGCTCCCGCAGTACGAGCTCGTGCCAATACTGGAATTTGTTTCGCACACAAAGGTATAAAGAAAGAAATAAAGAAATTAGCATAGCTATTTAATTCTTGGGTTCTTATTATTTATGCCACTAGTTGTGTATCACTACTCAGTTTTGCCATTGGAAGTTACAACTACTCAAAAATTGCCATCGATCTGTGAGATGCCTGCTCCAAAATGCAATTAGATATCTAAAAATGCCATCGTTAAGTTAGATGTTTGCTCAGAAATGCCATTAGACATTGTTATTTTCACGTCAAACCCGTTGACCATGTTACATGACAGAAATAAGCCGATTCTCACAATGATAAGTTAATGGTGTCCAGCACAACACACCCCTCAAATAAAACTAAGCACCCTGGAATTCTTTGACAAAACTGGAATTCTTTGACAAAACTAAGCACCCTGAAATTCTTTGACAACTAAACTGCTGGCTATATGATGTTGGCCATATATATTGTACATATATAATGTGAAGAAACGAGTGGTAGTACTATACCAACTAAAAGATGAAATGTATGAAATATAATAAGAAGAAACATAACATAGTTCTGCTCGGGGCTCAGCACAACACACCCCTCAAATTAAACTAAGCACACCTGAAATTAAACTATGCAACTAATCCGGTAGACACTGCATTAGAACCACCATGAGCAACAACACTGCCACCTTACTCGGAGTCCTCGTCCACGTCCTCGACTTCATCCTTGTCCCTCTTCCTCTTGGTGGATACTTCTTTGCTTGAACCGCACACTTGGCTGTTGCTATTCATCCAACCCTTGTGGATATTCAAACAAAGGTAGCCATCCATTGCAGCATAGTGGATGTGTACATTCCACTGCCATGCATGACGATGAAATGTGTACAGTCTAGTTTACCATATGAAGGATGAACCATGGCTCCTGTCAGGGTCAGCATTGAAGGCTGACCACGGGAGGGCAGTAGACAATTCTTCTGGAGGTCGAAGGGGTTGCCTACAACGAGGCCTATCCAACCCAGGACTCTTTTGTCATTCGTAAAGTCTACAGTAACGAATTTGACTAGGCTGCCCTTAAGGAAGTTCTTAAATTCCTCGCACTCAACGTCGCATGGCATATGTGGTAAACCAAGCATAAGTCATGCATGCAAACCTGGATCATGGCGGGCTAATTCTTCTTTTCCTCCTTTAGATCCTTCTCTTGTCCCAGGACTGTGGTGTACTCAACATCTAGTGGTGTACTCAACATCTAGCCCAGCGACCCACTCATCATTTGAGTTTTCGAACATGCGACTGAAGCGAGCAAGGCATCCTTTCACCATCGTGGAAGAACGGGTGTAGATAACGTTGAACTCATCGCCGGTGATGGTTCTAACCTTGTACTCACTGCCGATCATGGAGATTTGGGACGTTATGAATTTGGGAGGAGGGTTAGGATTAGTGGAACTGCTGTAATATGAAAGTACGGGGCGACTAGGAGCGAACTGCCGTAATGTTAAAGGACGTCCGGGGACGAGTAGGAGCGAACTGCCAGCGGTTTTTTGATTGTAAAAATGCTGAGTGGGGCGTGTGAACGGCAGGGTAGTGGCTTGCCTGCTGGATAAATGGATTCATGCACAGTTCTATGGGGGCCCAATTAGATGTCATGTCTACTCGACGCCCAATTAAGTGGCTTTCGATGTCATGTCAAGCATCGGGAAAATTATAGGTGATACGAAGCTTTCCATTCTCCCATGATACGGGCTTCCGAGAGCCCTTGGATCTGGGGTCGAACGGTTGCATGGCGTGATTCTAGCCCTATGGGTGAATATCCTATCCTGAAGGGTTATTCTGCAAATTTTCAGCAACTTAGCATGCGATCGTTCGATCTCAGATCCAAGGGCTGCCAGCAGCCCGTATCATGGTCGCGCCGCCTACCACGACCATCGCCTCGCTTGTGCGGTCGCGCCCTTGGAGATTTAGCACAGTGCGTTAGGCTATCTGATGTTGGCATGTCATACATAGTCATCACTTAGTCACTCGTACTACAATAAGGTTAGCTATAAGGTTGGCTATAAGAGTATTTTTTTTACTTCTCTATATCTCTTTCTTCGTAGTATTTATTGCATTTGCCAAGGAGTGACCTCTTTCAATGAAATGGTGCTTAGATGAGGTGCTAAGGGCATTAAATGGCTTAGCAATCAAGTCCCCAATACATAGGTGCTTAGTTTTTTGTTGCTAAGTTTGCTTCATTTAATTAACTATAGACTCAAAATTGTCTTTTCACCTAGGTACACGCGCTTAGCACTGTTTCTTCCTTGGGTCACCAAACTAGTCTCTCTCTTCTTAATTAACTAGCCACATCAGACTTTATGCCTATGTGGCAAGCTCAGCACCTGTAGGAGAAAGTAAGTACTCCATTGTAGCGACCTGACCTCAAACAGTCTGGTCTCTGTGAATCAGTGTCATCCCTGGATCGGTAATGCTGACATGCATAGTACTTGAGGATTTATAACAGAGTAGAAATCACACACTTATTACATCGAATGTCTCAAACGAGAACTTATTACAATAAATATGGCTTGGAAGAATAAAGTGAGTCCATCAACTCCAACGGCATCACTAAGTGAAAGACAGCGACCTATGGCTCCTTACTCGTCATCTGGAAAGTCTGCAACATGAATGTTGCAGCCCGAAATGGGTCAGCACATGGAATATGCTGGCAAGGCAACACATAGAGTAATGAAAAGAATAAATTCTATCACTACATGCATATTTGGCTGGTGGTAAGCTCTAGGGTTTCAGTTTTGCATAAAGCCAATTTTTTCCTACAACAAAGGAATAAATTTTATTTAACTATCATGGTGTTTGTTAAACATTGAGAAGGTTCCTCCAACTCAATCCCAATTAAGCATCATCATTAAACCCAATCAAATTATTTTAAGGGTGATGAGATCAACATGATAATCCAAGAACCAGATACTCAAGATGTCCATAACCGGGGACACGGCTAACCATGATTAGTTTGTACACTCTGCAGATGTTTGCACACTTTTCCCCACAAGACTCGAATACATCCATGGTCGGAGATTTGAGACACAGTCTTTCTGAAGCATTAACTCTCCACTCTGGATATACCGTACCACCTACAACCCACTGCATCTGCTAGTCTACCTCTTCGAGAGCTTCACGCAACTTACTCAACTATACCAGAGCCCATAATGGCTTGTGGCTGCACACGGAAGTTTCTAGCATGAATAATCTTATGATCCCTTTTGAGCCTAGGTGGCGGGCCGTAGGATGATCACACGGGTCCTCCGGGATATCCTAGGACAACACTGGATTCTCCAGGTGCCCACAAGCAATCCACCCAGATGTGTATTTAAGTTGCCACCTTAAGTTGAACCATTAATTAATAACTCACATCTGTCATGAAAGCACTCAAACCCAATCCACGTCTACGAGCATAGCATAGCAATATAAGCAAACGTAGAAGTAACTCCCATAGGTTTGAAAAAAATAAACAGGTGAATAGGTACTACCTCATCTACTTCCCAAAACCCACAATTTAATCAGATCCTAACCATGCAATTGTTTGAGGATTGATCTAATGCAAATAAAACTGGGTAGTAAAAGGGTATGATCAAAGTGTTACTTGCCTTGCTGATGATCTGTGAAACCTAGAGACTCGTTGTAGCAAGCTTCGCACTCCGGGTACTCTATCGCAAACAAACAAGCATACAATAAGCACTCAACTAGAAGCAAGGGTAAAACTCAAATAAGAAGTCTAACCAGAAAGTTCAACTTAAGAACTCCGGTTTGCAAAAAGAATCAAACCAAACAAAGCAACGAAACTCAAACTATGAAAGAAACAAGATCCGTTTACTAATCTGGACTTAAGTCAAATTTTACAGTAGCAAAATCTTGTTCAAGTTGGTTAAATAGAAAGAGGGCTTCGAAACGAAGATCTAGGCGCTTGAATCGCCTGATTTCGATAAACGAGCGAAAATTTATACTAGAACAAAGATTAGGGCAAAAATCGCGATCGAAAATAATCGCGGAAAAACCTTGGAAAAAGAAAACTGACGAACAGGCTAAGGAACGAACGTTCACTCAATGCGGTTAACGGATGAAAACTTTTGTTAAAACAAATGTACGAATGGGCGTTCACTAAATAACTAAACCCAAAAAACTGATCTAAATAAGAAAACTAGGGTTTTCAAAAAAACTGAACGGTTTCTTAACGAAAACCGACGGCGGCGGCGGCGGGCTACCTCAGCAAGGTCCGGCGAGGTCGGTGGCGACTCCGGCAGGGCTGGCCATCGGCGGCGAGGGGATCCGGCGGTGGGGTGGCGGAACGGGGCAACGGTGGCTCCGGGGCAGCGGCGGTGCTGCGAGGGGGCGAGGGCAACGCGGCGGCAGCGGCGGAGCGAAACCGGTGGCGGCAGGGCGGTTCGGGCGGCGGCCCTAGGGTTTCGGGCGGGGCACTGGCGGCTCGGGCGCTTGCGGCTTTAAAGGGCCGGCCAGGCTAGTGTCCTAGGCGGACACAGCCCGGTTAGGTCGGTTGACTTTTTAAAAAAAATACCGCTCAGAAAAACAAAGGAAAGAAATACTAAACGTACTCCAAAAATCCTGAAATAAATTTTCCCCGTCCTCGAAAAATCTAGCGGACAAGGTGAAAATTTATTTGGGCCTCTAATGCAATTTTCAAAAATGCATATTTTTCCTAATTCAAATAAAATAGCGATAAAAACTCCAAATAAAATCTTACTTGATTTTAATATTAAATCTCCAATATTTCTTTATTTTGGGGAAGTCATTTTATCCCCTCTCTTTTATTTTCATAAAATAAATATTCGAAGAGTAAATAATTAAAATCAAACGATCCTCTTTTCAAAATTTGAGAAAACTCAAATATGAAAATAACGAAATCCCCAACTCTCTCTATGGGTCCTTGAGTTGCGTAGAATTTCTAGGATCAAGCCAAAATGCAATAAAATATGATATGCAATGATGATCTAATGCATAACATTCCAAATTGGAACTTTGGGATGTTACATCCATATGTTCCAAAATAGATGACTCAACTTTGTACTAACTTAACTTTAAGTTAGTACAAAGTTGGGTCACCTATTTTGGAACGGAGGGAGTAAAATAGTGAGCTATAAGCCTGATTTACATGGCATTTTTGCATATGTGGAGGAAAGAGGCAAGGAAAAAGTGGAGGAGTGTGCTCTTGATGTCTACTACACAACCTTCTTCTTGTAGACGTTGTTGGGCCTCCAAGTGCAGAGGTTTGTAGGACAGTAGCAAATTTCCCTCAAGTGGATGACCTAAGGTTTATCAATCCGTAGGAGGCGTAGGATGAACATGGTCTCTCTCAAGCAACCCTGCAACCAAATAACAAAGAGTCTCTTGTCCCCAACACACCCAATACAATGGTAAATTGTATATAGGTGCACTAGTTCGGCGAAGAGATGGTGATACAAGTGGTATATGGATGGTAGATAATAGTTTTTGTAATCTGAAAATATAAAAACAGCAAGGTAACTAATGATAAAAGTGAGCGTAAACGGTATTGCAATGTGTTGAAACAAGGCCTAGGGTTCATACTTTCACTAGTGCAAGTCCTCTCAACAATAATAACATAATTGGATCACATAAATATCCCTCAACATGCAACAAAGAGTCACTCCAAAGTCACTAATAGCAGAGAACGAACGAAGAGATTATGGTAGGGTACGAAACCACCTCAAAGTTATTCTTTCCAATCAATCCGTTGGTCTATTCCTATAAGTGTCACAAACAGCCCTAGAGTTCGTACTACAATAACACCTTAAGACATAGATCAACCAAAACCCTAATGTCACCTAGATACTCCAATGTCACCTCAAGTATCCATGGGTATGATTATACGATATGCATCACACAATCCCAGATTCATCTATTCAACCAACACATAGGACCTCAAAGAGTGCCCCAAAGTTTCCACCGGAGAATCATGACGAAAACGTGTGCCAACCCCTATCCATAGGTTCATGGGTGGAACCCGCAAGTTGATCACCAAAACATACATCAAGTGAATCACGTGATATCCCATTGTCATCACAGATACGCACGGCAAGACATACATCAAGTGTTCTCAAATCTAAAAAGACTCAATCCGATAAGATAACTTCAAAGGGGAAACTCAATCCATTACAAGAGAGTAGAGGGGGAGGAGAAACATAAGATCCAACTATAATAGCAAAGCTCGCGATACATCAAGATCGTAACACCTCAAGAACACGAGAGAGAGAGAGAGAGAGAGATCAATGATGTCTACTACACAACCTTCTTCTTGTAGACATTGTTGGGCCTCCAAGTGCAGAGGTTTGTAGGACAGTAGCAAATTTCCCTCAAGTGGATGACCTAAGGTTTATCAATCCGTAGGAGGCGTAGGATGAAGATGGTCTCTCTGAAGCAACCCTGAAACCAAATAACAAAGAGTCTCTTGTGTCCCCAACACACCCAATACAATGGTAAATTGTATAGGTGCACTAGTTCGGCGAAGAGATGGTGATACAAGTGGTATATGGATAGTAGATAATAGTTTTTGTAATCTAAAAATATAAAAACAGCAAGGTAACTAATGATAAAAGTGAGCGTAAACGGTATTGCAATGCTAGGAAACAAGTCCTAGGGTTCATACTTACACTAGTGCAAGTCCTCTCAACAATAATAACATAATTGGATCACATAACTATCCCTCAACATGCAACAAAGAGTCACTCCAAAGTCACTAATAGCGGAGAACAAACGAAGAGATTATGGTAGGGTACGAAACCACCTCAAAGTTATTCTTTCCAATAAATCCGTTGGGCTATTCCTATAAGTGTCACAAACAGCCCTAGAGTTCGTACTAGAATAACACCTTAAGATACAAATCAACCAAAACCCTAATGTCACCTAGATACTCCAATGTCACCTCAAGTATCCGTGGGTATGATTATATGATATGCATCACACAATCTCAGATTCATCTATTCAACCAACACATGGAACCTCAAAGAGTACCCCAAAGTTTCTACCGGAGAATCACGACGAAAACGTGTGCCAACCCCTATGCCTAGCTTCATGGGCGGAACCCGCAAGTTGATCACCAAAACATACATCAAGTGAATCATGTGGTATCCCATTGTCACCACAGCTATGCACGGCAAGACATACATCAAGTGTTCTCAAATCTTTAAAGACTCAACCCAATAAGATAACTTCAAAGGGGAAACTCAATTCATAACAAGAGAGTAGAGGAGGGAGAAACATCATAGGATCCAACTATCATAGCAAAGCTCACGATACATCAAGATCGTATCACCTCAAGAACACGAGAGAGAGAGAGAGAGAGAGATCAAACACATAACTACTGCTACATACCCTCAGCCCCGAGGGAGAACTACTCCCTCCTCGTCATGGAGAGCACCGGGATGATGAAGATGGCCACCGGAGAGGGATTGCCCCCTCCGGCAGGGTGCCGGAATGGGTCTAGATTGGTTTTCGGTGGCTACGGATGCTTCTGGCGGCGGAACTCCCGATCTATTGTGCTCCCGGATGTTTTTTGGGTATATGGAGATATATAGGCGGAAGAAGTACGTCAGGGGGGCACGAGGGGCCCATGAGGGTGGAGGGCGCGCCCTAGGGGGGTGGGCGCGCCCCCCTACCTCGTGGCTCCCTCGTTTCTTTCCTGACATGCACTCCCAGTCCATCAGGTTGCTTTCCTTCCAAAAATAAGTTCTGTGAAGTTTCAGGTCAATTGGACTCCGTTTGATTTTACTTTTCTGTGATACTCTAAAACAAGGAAAAACAGAAACTGGCACTGGGCTCTGGGTTAATAGGTTAGTCCCAAAAAATCATATAAAGCAGCATATAAATGCATATAAAACATCCAAGGTTGATAATATAATAGCATGGAACAATCAAAAATTATAGATACATTGGAGACGTATCAGCATCCCCAAGCTTAATTCCTGCTCGTCCTCGAGTAGGTAAATGATAAAAACAGAATTTTTGATGTGGAATGATACCTAACATATTTCTCTAAGTAATTTTTCTTCATTTTGGCATGAATGTTCAGATCCATAGGATTCAAGACAAAAGTTTAATATTGACATAAAAATAATAATACTTCAGGCATACTAACATAGCAATCATGTCTTCTCAAAATAACATGGCCAAAGAAAGCTATCCCTACATAATCATATAGTCCGGCTATGTTCTATCTTCACTACACAAAATATTTAAATCATGCACAACCCCGATGACAAGCCAAGAAATTGTTTCATACTTTTGATGTTCTCAAACTTTTTCAATCTTCACGCAATACATGAGCTTGAGCCATGGACATATCACTATAGGTGGAATAGAATGTTGGTTGTGGAGAAGACAAAAAGGGAGAAGATAGTCTCACATCAACTAGGCGTATCAACGGGCTATGGAGATGCCCATCAATAGATATCAATGTGAGTGAGTAGGGATTGCCATGCAACGGATGCACTAGAGCTATAAATGTATGAAAGCTCAACAAAAGAAACTAAGTGGGTGTGCATCCAACTTGCTTGCTCACGAAGACCTAGGGCATTTTGAGGAACCCCATCATTGGAATATACAAGCCAAGTTCTATAATGAAAGATTCCCACTAGTATAGGAAAGTGACAACATAGGAGACTCTCTATCATGAAGATCACGGCGCTACTTTGAAGCACAAGTGTGGTAAAAGGATAGTAGCATTGCCCCTTCTCTCTTTTTCTCTCATTTTTTATTTAATTTTATTTTTTATTTGGGCCTTCTCTTTTTTATGGCCTCTTTTCTCTTCCTTTTTTTATTTGGGCTTCTTTGGCCTATCTTTTTTTCGTCGGAGTCTCATCCCGACTTGTGGGGGAATTATAGTCTCCATCATCCTTTCCTCACTGGGACAATGCTCTAATAATGATGATCATCACACTTTTATTTTCTTACAACTCAAGAATTACAACTCGATACTTAGAACAAGATATGACTCTATATGAATGCCTCCGGCGGTGTACCGGGATGTGCAATGACTCATGAGTGACATGTATGAAAGAATTATGAACGGTGGCTTTGCCACAAATACAATGTCAACTACATGATCATGCATAGCAATATGACAATGATGGAGCGTGTCATAATAAACAGAACGGTGGAAAGTTGCATGGCAATATAGCTCGGAATGGCTATGGAAATGCCATAATAGGTAGGTATGGTGGCTGTTTTGAGGAAGGTATATGGTGGGTTTATGGTACCGGCGAAAGTTGCGCGGTACTAGAGAGGCTAGCAATGGTGGAAGGGTGAGAGTGCGTATAATCCATGGACTCAACATTAGTCATAAAGAACTCACATACTTATTGCAAAAATCTATTAGTTATCGAAACAAAGTACTACGCGCATGCTCCTAGGGGGATAGATTGCTAGGAAAAGACCATCGCTCATCCCCGACCGCCACTCATAAGGAAGACAGTTAATAAATAAATCATGCTCCGACTTCATCACATAACGGTTCACCATACGTGCATGCTACGGGAATCACAAACTTCAACACAAGTATTTCTCAAATTCACAACTACTCAACTAGCATGACTCTAATATTACCATCCTCATATCTCAAAACATTCATCAAGTATCAAACTTCTCTTAGTATTCAATTCACTCTATATGAAAGTTTTTATTATATCCCTCTTGGATGCCCATCATATTAGGACTAAATTCATAACCAAAGCAAATTACCATGCTGTTTAGAGACTCTCAAAATGATATAAGTGAAGCATGAGAGTTCATATATTTCTTCAAAATAAAACCACCGCCGTGCTCTAAAAAGATATAAGTGAAGCACTAGAGCAACAACAAACTACTCCGAAAGATATAAGTGAAGATCAATGAGTAGTCGAATAATTATGCAACTATATGAAGACTATCTAACATTTAAGAATTTCAGATATTGGTATTTTATTCAAACAGCAACCAAAGAAAAATAAAATGACATTCTAAGAATAGCAAACATCATGTGAAGAAGCAAAAACTTAGGATCAACCGAAACTAACCGATAGTTGTTGAAGAAGAAAGGTGGGGTGCCAGCCGGGGCATCCCCAAGATTAGAAGCTTGAGAATTCTTGAAATATTATCTTGGGATGCCTTGGTAATCCCCAATCTTGAGCTTTTGTGTCTCCTTAATTCCTCTCATATCACGGTCTCCCTAAATCTCAAAAGCTTCATCCACACAAAACTCAACAAGGACTCGTGAGATAAGTTAGTATAAACCATTGCAAAACCTTATCATAATCTACTGTAGAAAATCACTAAAATTATTATTCAAGATTGCATACTAAATTCCTCTGCATATTTAATAGTCCTATCCTCAAATAGAATCATTAAAGAACCAAACATATGCAAACATAACAGCAATCTGCCTAAACAGGACAATATGTAAAGAATGCAGCAACATCCATACTTCCCTAGCTCAAAAAATTATGAAAGAAAATTAACACTGTAGTAAATTTATCAGAGCTTAATATGAAAAAGGTCTCAACATTTTATCACATTCTGACTTTTCTAGGGAATTATTGAAACAGCGGTAAACTTTATGTTTTCAAACAGCAACATGAAGACTTGTAACATAGGCATAGTAAAGACTATCAATGCCACTTTTATTAGAATAAAAGATGCAAAACATTGTTCTAAATAACATCAATAAAATCCTAACAATATAAATTTACGCTCCAAGCAAAACACATATCATGTGGTGAATAAAAATATAGCTCCAAGTAAAGTTACCGATGGACAAAGACGAAAGAGGGGATGCCCTCCGGGGCATCCCCAAGCTTAGGCTCTTGGTTGTCCTTTAATATTACCTTGGGGTGCATTGGGCATCCCCAAGCTTAGGCTCTTGCCACTCCTTATTCCATAGTCCATCGTATCTTTACCCAAAACTTGAAAACTTCACAACACAAAACTTAACAGAAAACTCGTAAGCTCCGTTAGTATAAGAAAATAAATCACCATCATAAGGTACTGTAATGAACCCATTCTAGATTCATATTGGTGTAATATCTACTGTATTCCAACTTATCTATGGTGCATACCCTCCGATACTACTCATAGATTCATCAAAATAAGCGAACAACACATCGAAAACAGAATCTGTCAAAAACAGAACAGTCTGTAGTAATCTGGATCAAACTTATACTTCTGGAACTCATAAAATTATCAAATAAATTGGTGGACCTGAGTAATTTGTTGTATTAATCGTCTGCAAAAGGAATTAACTAAATATCACTCTCCAAATAAAAATGGCAGCAATTCTCGTGAGCGCTTAAGTTTCTGTTTTTTACAGCATGATCAACAAGACTTTCCCCAAGTCTTCCCAAAGGTTCTACTTGGCACAAACACTAATTAAAAGCATAAAACCACATATAAACAGAGGCTAGATTAATTATTTATTACTAAAGAGGAGAAAAAAGCAAGTAACTAAAATAAAATTGGGTTGCCTCCCAACAAGCGCTATCGTTTAACGCCCCTAGCTAGGCATGATGATTTCAATGATGCTCACATAAAAGATAAGAATTGTAACATAAAGAGAGCATCATGAAGAATATGACTAGCACATTTAAGTCTAACCCACTTCCTATGCATAGGGATTTTGTGAGCAAACAACTTATGGGAACAATAATCAACTAGCATAGGAAGGCAAAACAAGCATAACTTCAAAACTTTAAGCGCATAGAGAGGAAACTTGATATTATTGCAAGTCCTACAAGCATATGTTCCTCCTCATAATAATTTTCAGTAGCATCATGAATGAATTAAACAATATAACAGAACCTAAATCATTCTTTTCATGATCTACAAGCATAGAAAATTTACTAACTCTCCACACAAGCAAAATTCTTCTCATGAATAATAGTGGGAGCAAACTCAACAAAATAATTATCATGTGAGGCATAATCCAATTGAAAACTAAAATCATGATGACAAGTTTCATGGATATCATTATTCTTTATAGCATACAAGTCATCACAACAATCATCATAGATAGCAACTTTGTTCTCATAATCAATTGGAACCTCTTACGGAATAGTGGATTCATCACAAAATAAAGTTATGACCTCTCCAAATTCACTTTCATCAATATAATCATAATAAATAGGAGGCATGCTTTCATCATAATAGATTTTCTCATCAAAACTTGGGGGACAAAAAATATCATCTTCATCAAACATAGCTTCCCCAAGCTTGTGGCTTTGCATATCATTAGCATCATGGATATTCAAGGAATTCATACTAACAACATTGCAATCATGCTCATCATTTAAAGATTTAGTGCCAAACATTCTAATGCATTCTTCTTCTAGCACTTGAGCACAATTATCGGAATCCTTATTCTCACGATAGATATTAAAAAGATAAAGCGTATGAGGCAAACTTAATTCCATTTTTCAATTTTCTTTTATAAATTAAACTAGTGATAAAACAAGAAACTAAAAGACTCGATTGCAAGATATAAAGATATACCTTCAAGCACTCACCTCCCCGGCAACGGTGCCAGAAAAGAGCTTGATGTCTACTACACAACCTTCTTCTTGTAGACGTTGTTGGGCCTCCAAGTGCAGAGGTTTGTAGGACAGTAGCAAATTTCCCTCAAGTGGATGACCTAAGGTTTATCAATCCGTAGGAGGCGTAGGATGAAGATGGTCTCTCTCAAGCAACCCTGCAACCAAATAACAAAGAGTCTCTTGTGTCCCCAACACACCCAATACAATGGTAAATTGTATAGGTGCACTAGTTCGGCGAAGAGATGGTGATACAAGTGGTATATGGATAGTAGATAATAGTTTTTGTAATCTGAAAATATAAAAACAGCAAGGTAATGATAAAAGTGAGCGTAAACGGTATTGCAATGCTAGTGAAACAAGGCCTAGGGTTCATACTTTCACTAGTGCAAGTCCTCTCAACAATAATAACATAATTGGATCACATAACTATCCCTCAACATGCAACAAAGAGTCACTCCAAAGTCACTAATAGCGGAGAACAAACGAAGAGATTATGGTAGGGTACGAAACCACCTCAAAGTTATTCTTTCCAATCAATCCGTTGGGCTATTCCTATAAGTGTCACAAACAGCCCTAGAGTTCGTACTAGAATAACACCTTAAGACACAAATCAACCAAAACCCTAATGTCACCTAGATACTCCAATGTCACCTCAAGTATCCGGGTATGATTATACGATATGCATCACACAATCTCAGATTCATCTATTCAACAACACATAGAACCTCAAAGAGTGCCCCAAAGTTTCTACCGGAGAATCAAGACGAAAACGTGTGCCAACCCCTATGCATAGGTTCATGGGCGGAACCCGCAAGTTGATCACCAAAACATACATCAAGTGAATCACGTGTATCCCATTGTCACCACAGATACGCACTGGCAAGACATACATCAAGTGTTCTCAAATCTTTAAAGACTCAATCCGATAAGATAACTCAAAAGGGGAAACTCAATTCATTACAAGAGAGTAGAGGGGGGAAGAAACATCATAGATCCAACTATAATAGCAAAGCTCGCGATACATCAAGATCGTATCACCTCAAGAACAGAGAGAGAGAGAGATCAAACACATAGCTACTGGTACATACCTCAGCCCCGAGGGAGAACTACTCCCTCCTCGTCATGGAGAGCACCGGGATGATGAAGATGGCCACCGGAGAGGGATTGCCCCCTCCGGCAGGGTGCCGGAAGGTCTAGATTGGTTTTCGGTGGCTACGGAGGCTTCTGGCGGCGGAACTCCCGATCTATTGTGCTCCCGATGTTTTTAGGGTATATGGAGATATATAGGCGGAAGAAGTACGTCAGGGGGGCCACGAGGGGCCCATGAGGGTGGAGGGCGCGCCCTAGGGGGGTTGGCGCGCCCCCCTACCTCGTGGCTCCCTTGTTTCTTTCCTGACGTGCACTCCAAGTCCATCAGGTTGCTTTCCTTCCAAAAATAAGTTCCAAGAAGTTTCAGGTCAATTGGACTCCGTTTGATTTTCCTTTTCCGCGATACTCTAAAACAAGAAAAACAGAAACTGGCACTGGGCTCTGGGTTAATAGGTTAGTCCCAAAAATCATATAAAACAACATATAAATGCATATAAAACATCCAAGGTTGATAATATAATTGCATGGAACAATCAAAAATTATAGATACGTTGGAGACGTATCAATCAAACACATAGCTACTAGTACATACCCTCAGCCCCGAGGGAGAACTACTCCCTCCTCGTCATGGAGAGCACCGGGATGATGTAGATGGCCACCGGAGAGGGCTCCCCCCTCGGGCAGGGTGCCAGAACGGGTCTAGATTGGCTTTTGGTGGCTATGGAGGCTTCTGGCGATGGAACACCCGATCTATTGTGCTCCATGATCGTTTTAGGGTATATGGAGATATATAGGCGGGAGAAGTACGTCATGGGAGCCACAAGGGGCCCACGAGGGTGGAGGGCGCGCCCAGGTGGGTGGGCGCGCCCCCCTGCCCCGTGGCTTCCTCGTTGCTTCCCTTACGTGGACTCCAAGTCTCCCGGGTTGCTTTCCTTCCAAAAATAAGTTCCGTGAAGTTTCAGGTCAATTGGACTCCGTTTGATTTTCCTTTTCTGCGATACTCTAAAACAAGAAAAAAACACAAACTGCCATTGGGCTCTAGGTTAATAGGTTAGTCCCAAAAATAATATAAAAGTGTATAATAAAGCCCATAAACATCCAAAACAGATAATATAATAGCATGGAACAATCAAAAATTATAGATATGTTGGAGACGTATCAGCATCCCCAAGCTTAATTCCTGCTCGTCCTCGAGTAGGTAAATGATAAAACCAGAATTTTTGACGTGGAATGCTACCTAACATATTTCTCTAAGTAATTCTTCTTTATTTTGGCATAAATGTTCAGATCCATAAGATTCAAGACAAAAGTTTAATATTGACATGGAAACAATAATACTTCAAGCATACTAACTAGGAAATTATGTCTTCTCAAAATAACATGGCCAAAGAAAGCTATCCCTACAAAATCATATAGTCTGGCTATGCTCCATCTTCACCAAACAAAGTATTGAAATCATGCACAACCCCGATGACAAGCCAAGCAATTATTTCATACTTTTGATGTTCTCAAACTTTTTCAATCTTCACGCAATACATGAGCGTGAGCCATGGACATAGCACTGTAGGTGGAATAGAATGGTGGTTGTGGAGAAGACAAAAAGGAGAAGATAGTCTCACATCAACTAGGCATATCAACGGGCTATGGAGATGCCCATTAATAGATATCAATGTGAGTGAGTAGGGTGAAGGAAATATGCCCTAGAGGCAATAATAAAGTTATTATTTATTTCCATATAATCATGATAAATTTTTATTATTCATGCTAGAATTGTATTAACCGGAAACATAATACATGTGTGAATACATAGACAAACAAAGTGTCACTAGTATGCCTCTACTTGACTAGCTCGTTAATCAAAGATGGTTATGTTTCCTAACCATGAACAATGAGTTGTTATTTGATTAACGAGGTCACATCATTAGTTGAATGATCTGATTGACATGACCCATTCCATTAGCTTAGCACCCGATCGTTTAGTGTGTTGCTATTGCTTTTCTTCATGACTTATACATGTTCCTATAACTATGAGATTATGCAACTCCCGTTTGCCGGAGGAACACTTTGGGTGCTACCAAACATCACAACGTAACTGGGTGATTATAAAGGAGCATTACAGGTGTCTCCAAAGGTAGATGTTGGGTTGGCGTATTTCGAGATTAGGATTTGTCACTCTGATTGTCGGAGAGGTATCTCTGGGCCCTCTCGGTAATGCACATCACATAAGCCTTGCAAGCACTGCAACTAATATGTTAGTTGTGAGATGATGTATTACGGAACGAGTAAAGAGACTTGCCGGTAACGAGATTGAACTAGGTATTGGATACCGACGATCGAATCTCGGGCAAGTAACATACCGATGACAAAGGGAACAACGTATGTTGTTATGCGGTCTGACCGATAAAGATCTTCGTAGAATATGTAGGAGCCAATATGGGCATCCAGGTCCCGCTATTGGTTATTGACCGGAGACGTGTCTCGGTCATGTCTACATTGTTCTCGAACCCGTAGGGTCCGCACGCTTAAGGTTACGATGACAGTTATATTATGAGTTTATGCATTTTGATGTACCGAAGGTTGTTCGGAGTCCCGGATGTGATCACGGACTTGACGAGGAGTCTCGAAATGGTCGAGACGTAAAGATTTATATATTGGAAGCCTATGTTTGGACATCGGAAGTGTTCCGGGTGAAATCGGGATTTTACCGGAGTACCGGGAGGGTTACCGGAACCCCCCGGGAGCCATATGGGCCTTCATGGGCCTTAGTGGAAAGGAGAAAGGGGCAGCCCAAGGTGGCTGCACCACTTCCCCCTCCCCTAGTCCTATTAGGACTAGGAGAAGGTGGCCGGCCCCCCTCTCTCCCTTCCCCTCCGAGGAATCCTAGTTGGACTAGGATTGGGGGGAGGAATCCTACTCCCAGAGGGAGTAGGACTCTCCTGCGCCTCCCCTCCTTGGCCGGCCAGCCCTCCCCCTTGGCTCCTTTATATACGGAGGCAGGGGCACCTCTAGACACACAAGTTGATCCACGTGATCTATTCCTTAGCCGTGTGCGGTGCCCCCTGCCACCATATACCTCGATAATACTGTAGCGGAGTTTAGGCGAAGCCCTGCTGCTGTAGTTCATCAAGATCGTCACCACGCCGTCGTGCTGACGGAACTCTTCCCCGACACTTTGCTGGATCGGAGTCCGGGGATCGTCATCGAGCTGAACGTGTGCTCGAACTCGGAGGTGCCGTAGTTTCGGTGCTTGATCGGTTGGATCGTGAAGACGTACGACTACTTCCTCTACGTTGTGTGATCGCTTCCGCAGTCGGTCTACGTTGGTACGTAGACAACACTCTCCCCTCTCGTTGCTATGCATCACATGATCTTGAGTGTGCGTAGGAAATTTTTTGAAATTACTACGTTCCCCAACAGTGGTATCAGAGCCTAGGTTATTTATGTTGATGTTATATGCACGAGTAGAGCACAAGTGAGTTGTGGACGATACAAGTCATACTGCCTACCAGCATGTCATACTTTGGTTCGGCGGTATTGTTGGATGAGACGACCCGGACCAACATTACGCGTACGCTTACGCGAGACCGGTTCTCCCGACGTGCTTTGCACACAGGTGGCTTGCGGGCGACTGTCTCTCCAACTTTAGTTGAACCAAGTATGGCTACGCCCGGTCCTTGCGAAGGTTAAAACGGAGTCTATTTGACAAACTATCGTTGTGGTTTTGATGCGTAGGTGAGATTGGTTCTTACTTAAGCCCGTAGCAGCCACGTAAAACATGCAACAACAAAGTAGAGGACGTCGAACTTGTTTTTGCAGGGCATGTTGTGATGTGATATGGTCAAGGCATGATGCTAAATTTTATTGTATGAGATGATCATGTTTTGTAACCAAGTTATCGGCAACTGGCAGGAGCCATATGGTTGTCGCTTTATTGTATGCAATGCAATCGCGATGTAATGCTTTACTTTATTACTAAACGGTAGTGATAGTCGTGGAAGCATAAGATTGGCGAGACGACAACGATGCTACGATGGAGATCAAGGTGTCGCGCCGGTGACGATGGTGATCATGACGGTGCTTCGGAGATGGAGATCACAAGCACAAGATGATGATGGCCATATCATATCACTTATATTGATTGCATGTGATGTTTATCTTTTTATGCATCTTATCTTGCTTTGATTGACGGTAGCATTATAAGATGATCTCTCACTAAATTATCAAGAAGTGTTCTCCCTGAGTATGCACCGTTGCGAAAGTTCTTCGTGCTGAGACACCACGTGATGATCGGGTGTGATAGGCTCTACGTTCAAATACAATGGGTGCAAAACGGTTGCACACGCGGAATACTCAGGTTATACTTGACGAGCCAAGCATATACAGATATGGCCTCGGAACACGGAGACCGAAAGGTCGAGCGTGAATCATATAGTAGATATGATCAACATAATGATGTTCACCGATGAAACTACTCCATCTCACGTGATGATCGGACATGGTTTAGTTGATTTGGATCACGTGATCACTTAGAGGATTAGAGGAATGTCTATCTAAGTGGGAGTTCTTAAGTAATATGATTAATTGAACATAAATTTATCATGAACTTAGTACCTGATAGTATCTTGCTTGTTTATGTTGATTGTAGATAGATGGCTCGTGTTGTTGTTCCGTTGAATTTTAATGCGTTCCTTGAGAAAGCAAAGTTGAAAGATGATGGTAGCAATTACACGGACTGGGTCCGTAACTTGAGGATTATCCTCATTGCTGCACAGAAGAATTACGTCCTGGAAGCACCGCTGGGTGCCAGGCCTGCTGCTGGAGCAACACCAGATGTTATGAACGTCTGGCAGAGCAAAGCTGATGACTACTCGATAGTTCAGTGTGCCATGCTTTACTGCTTAGAATCGGGACTTCAACGACGTTTTGAACGTCATGGAGCATATGAGATGTTCCAGGAGTTGAAGTTAATATTTCAAGCAAATGCCCGGATTGAGAGATATGAAGTCTCCAATAAATTCTATAGCTGCAAGATGGAGGAGAACAGTTCTGTCAGTGAGCATATACTCAAAATGTCTGGGTATAATAATCACTTGATTCAATTGGGAGTTAATCTTCCGGACGATTGCGTCATTGACAGAATTCTCCAATCACTGTCACCAAGCTACAAGAGCTTCGTGATGAACTATAATATGCAAGGGATGAACAAGACTATTCCCGAGCTCTTCGCGATGCTGAAAGCTGCGGAGGTAGAAATCAAAAAGGAGCATCAAGTGTTGATGGTTAACAAAACCACTAGTTTCAAGAAAAAGGGCAAAGGGAAGAAGAAGGGGAACTTCAAGAAGAACGGCAAGCAAGTTGCTGCTCAAGAGAAGAAACCCAAGTCTAGACCTAAGCCTGAAACTGAGTGCTTCTACTGCAAGCAGACTGGTCACTAGAAGCGGAACTGCCCAAAGTATTTGGCGGATAAGAAGGATGGCAAGGTGAACAAAGGTATATGTGATATACATGTTATTGATGTGTACCTTACTAATGCTCGCAGTAGCACCTGGGTATTTGATACTGGTTCTGTTGCTAATATTTGCAACTCGAAACAGGGGCTACGGATTAAGCGAAGATTGGCTAAGGACGAGGTGACGATGCGCGTGGGAAACGGTTCCAAAGTCGATGTGATCGCGGTCGGCACGCTACCTCTACATCTACCTTCGGGATTAATATTAGACCTAAATAATTGTTATTTGGTGCCAGCGTTGAGCATGAACATTATATCTGGATCTTGTTTAATGCGAGACGGTTATTCATTTAAATCAGAGAATAATGGTTGTTCTATTTATATGAGTAATATCTTTTATGGTCATGCACCCCTGAAGAGTGGTCTATTTTTATTGAATCTCGATAGTAGTAATACACATATTCATAATGCTGAAGCCAAAAGATGCAGAGTTGATAATGAAAGTGCAACTTATTTGTGGCACTGTCGTTTAGGTCATATCGGTGTAAAGCGCATGAAGAAACTCCATACTGATGGACTTTTGGAACCACTTGATTATGAATCACTTGGTACTTGCGAACCGTGCCTCATGGGAAAGATGACTAAAACACCGTTCTCCGGTACTATGGAGAGAGAAACAGATTTGTTGGAAATCATACATACCAATGTATGTGGTCCGATGAATATTCAAGCTCATGGCGGATATCGTTATTTTCTCACCTTCATAGATGATTTGAGCAGATATGGATATATCTAGTTAATGAAACATAAGTCTGAAACATTTGAAAAGTTCAAAGAATTTCAGAGTGAAGTTGAAAATCATCGTAACAAGAAAATAAAGTTTCTACGATCTGATCGTGGAGGAGAATATTTGAGTTACGAGTTTGGTGTACATTTGAAAAACTGTGGAATAATTTCGCAACTCACGCCACCCGGAACACCACAGCGCAATGGTGTGTCCGAACGTCATAATCGTACTTTACTAGATATGGTGCGGTCTATGATGTCTCTTACTGATTTACCGCTATCATTTTGGGGATACGCTCTAGAGATGGCCGCATTCACGTTAAATAGGGCACCATCAAAATCCGTTGAGACGATGCCTTATGAACTGTGGTTTGGCAAGAAACCAAAGTTGTCGTTTCTTAAAGTTTGGGGCTGCGATGCTTATGTGAAAAAGCTTCAACCTGATAAGCTCGAACCCAAATCGGAGAAATGTGTCTTCATAGGATATCCAAAGGAAACTATTGGATACACCTTCTATCACAGATCCGAAGGCAAGACTTTTGTTGCTAAATTCGGAAACTTTCTTGAGAAGGAGTTTCTCTCAAACGAAGTGAGTGGGAGGAAAGTAGAACTTGACGAGGTAACTGTACCTGCTCCCTTATTGGAAAGTAGTACATCACAGAAAACTGTTTCTGCGACACTTACACCAATAAGTGAGGAAGTTAATGATAATGATCATGAAACTTCAGAACAAGATACTACTGAACCTCGTAGATCAACCAGAGTAAGATCCGCACCAGAGTGGTACGGTAATCCTGTTCTGGAAGTCATGCTACTAGATCATGATGAACCTATGAACTATGAAGAAGCGATGGTGAGCCCAGATTCCGCAAAGTGGCTTGAAGCCATGAAATCTGAGATGGGATCCATGTATGAGAACAAAGTATGGACTTTGGTTGACTTGCCCGATGATCGGCAAGCAATTGAGAATAAATGGATCTTTAAGAAGAAGACTGACGCTGATGGTAATATTACTGTCTACAAAGCTCGACTTGTCGCAAAAGGTTTTCGACAAGTTCAAGGGATTGACTATGATGAGACCTTCTCACCCGTAGCGATGCTTAAGTCCGTCCGAATCATGTTAGCGATTGCCGCATTTTATGATTATGAAATTTGGCAGATGGATGTCAAAACTGCATTCCTGAATGGATTTCTGGAAGAAGAGTTGTATATGATGCAACCGGAAGGTTTTGTCGATCCAAAGGGAGCAAACAAAGTGTGCAAGCTCCAGCGATCCATTTATGGACTGGTGCAAGCCTCTCGGAGTTGGAATAAACGCTTTGATAGTGTGATCAAAGCATTTGGTTTTATACAGACTTTCGAAGAAGCCTGTTTTTACAAGAAAGTGAGTGGGAGCTCTGTAGCATTTCTAATATTATATGTGGATGACATATTGCTGATTGGAAATGATATAGAATTTCTGGATAGCATAAAGGGATACTTGAATAAAAGTTTTTCAATGAAAGACCTCGGTGAAGCTGCTTACATATTAGGCATTAAGATCTATAGAGATAGATCAAGACGCTTGATTGGACTTTCACAAAGCACATACCTTGACAAGATTTTGAAGAAATTCAAAATGGATCAAGCAAAGAAAGGATTCTTGCCTGTGTTACAAGGTGTGAAGTTGAGTAAGACTCAATGCCCGACCACTGCAGAAGATAGAGAGAATATGAAAGATGTTCCCTATGCATCAGCCATAGGCTCTATCATGTATGCAATGCTGTGTACCAGACCTGATGTGTGCCTTGCTATAAGTTTAGCAGGGAGGTACCAAAGTAATCCAGGAGTGGATCACTAGACAGCGGTCAAGAACATCCTGAAATACCTGAAAAGGACAAAGGATATGTTTCTCGTATATGGAGGTGACAAAGAGCTCACCGTAAAAGGTTACGTTGATGCAAGCTTTGACACTAATCCGGACGATTCTAAATCGCAAACCGGATACGTGTTTACATTAAACGGTGGAGCTGTCAGTTGGTGCAGTTCTAAACAAAGCCTCGTAGCGGGATCTACATGTGAAGTGGAGTACATAGCTGCTTCGGAAGCAGCGAACGAAGGAGTCTGGATGAAGGAGTTCATATCCGATCTAGGTGTCATACCTAGTGCATCGGGTCCAATGAAAATCTTTTGTGACAATACTGGTGCAATTGCCTTGGCAAAGGAATCCAGATTTCACAAAAGGACCAAACACATCAAGAGACGCTTCAATTCCATCCGGGATCTAGTCCAGGTGGGAGACATAGAGATTTCCAAGATACATACGGATCTGAATGTTGCAGACCCGTTGACTAAGCCTCTTCCACGAGCAAAACATGATCAGCACCAAGGCTCCATGGGTGTTAGAATCATTACAGTGTAATCTAGATTATTGACTCTAGTGCAAGTGGGAGACTGAAGGAAATATGCCCTAGAGGCAATAATAAAGTTATTATTTATTTCCTTATAATCATGATAAATTTTTATTATTCATGCTAGAATTGTATTAACCGGAAACATAATACATGTGTGAATACATAGACAAACAAAGTGTCACTAGTATGCCTCTACTTGACTAGCTCGTTAATCAAAGATGGTTATGTTTCCTAACCATGAACAATGAGTTGTTATTTGATTAACGAGGTCACATCATTAGTTGAATGATCTGATTGACATGACCCATTCCATTAGCTTAGCACCCGATCGTTTAGTGTGTTGCTATTGCTTTTCTTCATGACTTATACATGTTCCTAT